>NC_090650.1:394135966-394415904 GCF_040937935.1 Hyperolius riggenbachi | reverse complement strand
CTGGTCAGCGGAGGACAATTCGCACACCAAGCGCTGGCCAGAATGTGCTCCAGCCTGACCTAGTTGCATTGTGTGCCTCTGTATGCGGGGCCTGATATTTCACACTTGATGTAATGTTTGTGGGGATTTTTCACAGGAAATCAGAGAATGCCCAGAGTGTGATTTATCCCCAAACTGCCTCTGGGGAGAGCCTGTGAAAGCCGAGATGTTATCGTCGAGCTGACAGGAAGACAAGAACAGGCCTGTGCTGTGCCTCCCGCCCTCCACATACTGCCTCTGTCTCATGTCACTAGTGAGGCGCACTGTACAGCCACCGAGATCTTCACATCTGGCAGTGGCTGGATGTTGTAATGGTTAAGGGCTCTGCCTCTGACACAGGAGACCAGGGTTCGAATCTCGGCTCTGCCTGTTCAGTAAGCCAGCACCTATTCAGTAGGAGACCTTAGGCAAGTCTCCATAACACTGCTACTGCCTATAGAGCGCGTCCTAGTGGCTGCAGCTCTGGCGCTTTGAGTCTGCCAGGAGAAAAGCGCGATATAAATGTAATTTGTCTTGTCGTGTACAGCTCTTTATACTGATCTCTGGATACAAACCAACAAATCTGGGATAGGGCGCCTTGTCTGGTCACAAGTCGGGGAACTAATAAGTGTAGTTGTATCAGTTACTGCAAAGAAGGCACACTTAAAACACTGAAAGGACCGTATACAAGTTCATTGAATGTGCCCCAGGAATTGGGAAACCGATCTTCGGGCGACATTGTGGTGCTGAGGCTAAGCAGACACTTTGCAAGCATGAGATGTGTTCTGCTCTATGCGGGAAAGGGGGGGGGCTGAGCGGCACGGGAGTAAAGCCGCAAGTGGGGGAGGACAATGTTGTCTCCCATTGCTTGAATTAAATGATCAACAGGCAAATCGCTGACTGAGCGGTCGGGAGTGGGGTGGGTTAGTGTTGGACAAAGGAGAGGGGGGAGGTTAGTGTAAGGCACTAGGAGGGGGAGGTTAGTATTGGGCATTTGGAGGGGTGTTAGTGTTGGGCACTAGGAGGGGGAGGCTAGTGTTGGGCACTAGGAGGTGGTGTTGGGCACTAGAGGAGGGGTTAGTGTTAGGCACTAGGAGGGGGAGGTCAGTGTTGGGCTCTAGGAGGAGGGGTTAGGCCTCGTTCACATCATACGCGCTTCTGTGCGGATATGGAAGCGCGTATGATGTGCTGAAACGCAGGAACGGCAGAAGGGAATAGACTGCCTTCTACCGTTCACATCTACTGGGAAGCGCTTGCGTACTGCTGCCTGCATTTTGCCCGCACCGCAGAGCTGATCCCATCACTGTCAATGGATTAGATAAGCAGCGGCGTAGATGACGTGCGATCGGACGCTGCGTTCCGATCGCACAGCCATCTGCGTTGGCTAGATGTCAACGAGCCTTAGTGTTAGGCACTAGGAGGGGGGAGGGCAGTGTTGGGCACAAGGAGGGGGGAGGGCAGTGTTGGGCACTAGGAGGGGGGAGGGCAGTGTTGGGCACTAGGAGGGGGGGAGGGCAGTGTTGGGCACTAGGAGGGGGGAGGGCAGTGTTGGGCACTAGGAGGGGGGAGGGCAGTGTTGGGCACTAGAGGGGGGAGGGCAGTGTTGGGCACTAGGAGGGGGGAGGGCAGTGTTGGGCACTAGGAGGGGGGAGGGCAGTGTTGGGCACTAGGAGGGGGGAGGGCAGTGTTGGGCACTAGGAGGGGGGAGGGCAGTGTTGGGCACTAGGAGGGGGAGGCAGTGTTGGGCACTAGGAGGGGGAGGGCAGTGTTGGGCACTAGGAGGGGGAGGGCAGTGTTGGGCACTAGGAGGGGGAGGGCAGTGTTGGGCACTAGGAGGGGGGAGGGCAGTGTTGGGCACTAGGAGGGGGAGGGCAGTGTTGGCACTAGGAGGGGGGAGGGCAGTGTTGGGCACTAGGAGGGGGGAGGGCAGTGTTGGGCACTAGGAGGGGGGAGGGCAGTGTTGGGCACTAGGAGGGGGGAGGGCAGTGTTGGGCACTAGGAGGGGGAGGGCAGTGTTGGGCACTAGGAGGGGGGAGGGCAGTGTTGGGCACTAGGAGGGGGAGGGCAGTGTTGGGCACTAGGAGGGGGGAGGGCAGTGTTGGGCACTAGGAGGGGGGAGGGCAGTGTTGGGCACTAGGAGGGGGGAGGGCAGTGTTGGGCACTAGGAGGGGGGAGGGCAGTGTTGGGCACTAGGAGGGGGGAGGGCAGTGTTGGGCACTAGAAGGGGGGAGGGCAGTGTTGGGCACTAGGAGGGGGGAGGCAGTGTTGGGCACTAGGAGGGGGAGGGCAGTGTTGGGCACTAGGAGGGGGAGGGCAGTGTTGGGCACTAGGAGGGGGAGGGCAGTGTTGGGCACTAGGAGGGGGAGGGCAGTGTTGGGCACTAGGAGGGGGAGGGCAGTGTTGGGCACTAGGAGGGGGGAGGGCAGTGTTGGGCACTAGGAGGGGGAGGGCAGTGTTGGGCACTAGGAGGAGGGGGGAGGGCAGTGTTGGGCACTAGGAGGAGGGGGAGGGCAGTGTTGGGCACTAGGAGGAGGGGGGAGGGCAGTGTTGGGCACTAGGAGGGGGGAGGGCAGTGTTGGCACTAGGAGGGGGGAGGTTAGTGTTGGGCACTAGGAGGGGGGAGGTTAGTGTTGGGCACTAGGAGGGGGGAGGTTAGTGTTGGGCACTAGGAGGGGGGAGGTTAGTGTTGGGCACTAGGAGGGGGGAGGTTAGTGTTGGGCACTAGGAGGGGGGAGGTTAGTGTTGGGCACTAGGAGGGGGGAGGTTAGTGTTGGGCACTAGGAGGGGGGAGGGCAGTGTTGGGCACTAGGAGGGGGGAGGGCAGTGTTGGGCACTAGGAGGGGGAGGGCAGTGTTGGGCACTAGGAGAAGGGGGGAGGGCAGTGTTGGGCACTAGGAGAAGGGGGAGGTTAGTGTTGGGCACTAGGAGGGGGGAGGTTAGTGTTGGGCACTAGGAGGGGGGAGGTTAGTGTTGGGCACTAGGAGGGGGGAGGTTAGTGTTGGGCACTAGGAGGAGGGAGGTAGTGTTAGGCACTAGGAGGGGACGGTGCATGTGAGAATGGGTGCTGGGTTAGTCTGTAGTAAAATATTGGAAATCTAAATTACCAATACTTTTACTAGCTGCACCACCCGCTCCTCTGCCTAGCACTAAACTCCCCCTCTCCCATTGCCTAACACTAACCTCCACCGGTCCTTTTCCCAACTCTAACCTAACCTCCCCTTCTCCTCTGCCTAACACTAACTTCCTGCATGTTAAACTGAACACTAATCCCGGTGTCCAAGCGACCCCTATTAGCCGATCATCTATAAATAGATATCAGCTGCACTCACAATTCGCTATTTAGTAGCCAATCCGCTACTATCAGCATCGGGCACAAGCCGATCCTCGCGCCCAAATGACCTGATGCATCACAGACATACTGTAGACTGATCGCTGAAATATTCCACCTCCAGCAGTCCTCTGAGCTTCTAGTTCCGGCCTTCCTTTCTATCCGCTCTATAGAGACGCACACGCTCCGGCAAACAAGCTAACCTAGAAGTCCTCACATTGTTGGAGGAAACCCACAAAACGCCAGGACACAATCCCGTCGTCCTTGCAGGTATTGAGCCCAGAGCTCCAGCACCGGAAGGCCGATATGGATCACTGCATCAGTCTTTTAATTTGTCATCCCATTAAGCACGTCCACATTAAGCAGAGCGATTTCTGTGCAGCATCCTCAGCATCTGATTCAGACGACCTTGGGCAGCACAGCCGTGACAACTGCAGGTGTTATTTATTTATAGAGCGCATTCAGCCGGCCGGAAAACACAATCTAATTGTGTCTGAAGCAGCTGTGCGGGGAGAACACCTCACTTCTCTTTAAGATCCGTTAAGATTTTGTCCCGCTAGTTTATTGGGGCAGAAGTCTGCGTATTGATTCAGTTGTTTGCTTTGTAAGCTGAACTCGCTGTAGCTGTAGTATGGGAGGGCTCTAACCTTTCACACAGCCGGCTGCAAGAAATGCCACAAAATTGTGTAGAGTGTTTCCAATGCTTTAGAGCAGGCAGGTCTAAAGTCCGGCCTGGGGGCCAAATGCGGCCCGCCGAGCCATTTCTGTTGGTCCCCAAAGCTCTACATTTGTTAATTCCATGCGGCTCGCAGGCCATAGGTTAAAGTTACACTGAAGCAAAAATAAACTTAGGAGATATTGATATATGTGTAGTATGGATAATTAACCACTTCCAAACCGCAAGTTTTTTTTCCCCCTTCAAAACCAGAGCAATCCCACTCCTCCCATTCATTCACCAATAACTTAATTGCTACTTATCACATTTAAATGATCTGTATATTCTTTGCGGGACAAACGAGGCTTTTTTTTTTTTTTTTTTTTTTTTTTGGGCAGTACTTTTTGCTAAGAATGAATTTATTTTATATGCATTTTACGGGGGGGGGGCTGCTATAGTTTAAAAATAAAATGCGTTATTAGAGGAAAAAACCCACTAATTTTATTTGCCCATATGTCCTGGTTATTAGGTTTTAATTGTGTCCCTAGTACAATGTATGGCGATTAATATTTTGTTTGAAAATAAGGGTGTACTTTTTCATTTACGTTTTGTTTTTTTTGTTTTTTTTTTATACTGGAACAATAATTACAAGCATTTATTTTTAAAATAACAGTAAAATACTCTCATGACATACTGCACATATTAAAAAAAATCCTTACGTTAAGTTTTATTTTTTTATTTTTTTAGTGTTTCTCTTATTTTTTATGTTTTATTTTGGTAACTATAGGGTAGGGGTATAAGGGGTTAAACATTTATTATAATGTTTATAATTCAATATAGAAAAGGGGGGGGGGGCGCATATTTACTTTTTGACCGCAAGATGTTGCTAAACTTAATTGCAGAGTGTTGTAAATTGTACATCGGAACTATTATGCGTAACTGTTTTGGTTTCCTTTTTTGAATGAAATGCTGGTGTCTCTCATTCCTCACAGGCACTGTGATCGGGTTTGGGAACAGCTGTTTCCCCTTCACCCACCAATCGCGTAACAATGGGTTTCCGACAAATGCTAACGGGAGCGGCGAACATCGGCAGTAAATAAATAATACGCATATCTGCGCCCCTGATCCGCAAGTGAAGTATTCAGGGGCATAGGTATGCATAGCAAAGATCTGAAAATGTGGTGAATAGAACATTAGTAGCAAAAAAAAGTCTTATTTTTATTTTCTGTTACATAGCTTTATTTATAACATTGTATCATGTTGTCATATTTGCTGTTTAGAAACCACACTCTGTATTTTATGCTTTAAAACAGCAGAGCTAATGGCCCTTTGAACTTTCCTGCAGTAAAACCTTATTTAAAGCTGTTTCTTGTCTATTTTAAGCTATATAGAAAAAAGGACCTAGTTCGACCAAGCCTACATGAACATTGTAGACATTTGTTATCCTAAACTATTGTTTACGACTGTCTCATGAGTCTGCTGTGTATTCAGTTGTCGGCCCTTTGAAATTCAGTGCTCTGCTGGTTTGGAAAACCTTTGGCTGACTGCTGTAAAATACATATAATGTATATATGTGTATCCTTACTGAGACAGCTAGTGGGACACCTCCTGCCCAACCTCCCCCCCTTCCCTCTCCATAGGACAGGGGATTAGAGCCAGCCTATCTGTACTCTCCTCATTGGTAAACTGTCACCCACAGTGGACATGAAAGTCTTGGAGGACAAGGGACTAGCCGAGGCATGTTGCTGTAATGTACACACTCACTCTTGTTTTTGTCCCTGAAATCCCTGTGATGGGAACTACCAGCGATGATCCTGAATGTGCCAAATTTCCCATAGCACTGCAGTAATCACTCTCCACCTTCGCAGTGTTTCCCCTGAATTTTAACTAATAAGTCTGTGCGATGACTCATGCAGCCATTTTTATCACATCGCAAACTACTTGTTAAACTGTCCCTATTGTGAGTATCCTCCTCTTCTCCCACTTAAAGAGACACTGAAGCGAAAAAAAAATATGATATAGTGAATTGGTTGTGTACTATGAATAATTACTAGAAGATTAGCAGCAAAGAAAATATTCTCATATTTTTATTTTCAGGTATATGGTGTTTTTTTCTAACATTGCATCATTCTATAATATGTGCACATTACACACCACTCAGCATTCAAAATGAGTCTTTCAGAGCAGTCTGTGAACTAATGGCATCTCCTCTGGCATTGGAAAAGTAAATAGTTCAGGAACAGTTGAGATAATAAAAGTCAGAAGACAGCTTCTCCATGACTTTGAAAGTCGTAGAGCTTAATGGCTTTTTTGCATAGAGATAACGCTTCCTGTACTGGGAACAATTAGACTGATGTATCTGATCTTAATATTTTATTTCTTAGCTGTACTACACATACAAATCATAATATCATAATTTTTTTTTTCGCTTCAGTGTCTCTTTAAACCGAAACAATGGAAAACTGATGTACTACCCGCGGCTGGCCATGGCAGGTGGAGTGCTGTTGATTTTCCCAACCTTGTAGGATTGGCCGAAGGATGTGCAAATTCATAAAAGCTTTATTGGCAGGACCAAATACATTTGTCATTGCCATAGCAAAACATTAGTGTTAGCATGAGAGGGGGTGGGGGGTATACAGTCCATCAGGGTGTGCAGGATGTAAGGCACAGTATAGGGACCTGGGGAATGCAGTCCATAGGAGTGAGGAGGGTATATGGGGCAGTGTAAGGGGTATACAGTCTGTGGGGTATCATGTTCCTCTCAGTTGCTGGCAGGCTGTGACATATCGGGCAGCTATTTGCACTGGTGTTTCTTCTTCCCCCAGTAGGATGTAGAGTTTCCTCTCCTCATCTGTGGAGGTGAAATCCTGGATGTGGGTGGAAAGTCTCTAGACGTGATGTCTGTCATCTGGCAGCTCCACCAACATAGTGATCTGAAAATGGATCCCGTTTTTGATCGGAAGCGGATCAGGTGTGCATTTTTTTTTTTTTTTTTGTTTTTGTTTTTTTTTTTGTGTGTGTGATTCGATTTGCCATTGCAAAATGAATCGAATCCCAATCGGACATGTCGGATTGAATCGAATCGCACAAAAAATTGGGGTGTTTTTTTTTTTTTTTTTTTTTTACAAATGCTGATCCGATTTCTGATCATTTTCTGGACATACACACAGAGCAATAGCCAGTATTTAAATCAATATAGCCTTATTTTGAACAATTCCGTCCTGCCCGATCTGCTCCCGATCGAGAAAGAGATTGATTTTGAGTTGGAGTTGGTGACTGGCAATCAGTGGGTTCTCTTTTTTTTTTTTTTTTTTTTTTTTTTTTTTTTATCCTCGATTGGAAAACTAATCTGAAGTAAAAAATGCATGGGAACATTAAACAATGACTGCCTATGGTTAGGGATTAGATTTGTGAGCTCCGACAGTTGGTGACTTGGCTATATATACTGTGTAAAGGTGCTGCAGAATATGTCCGCACTGTATAAAAAAATAATGATCAGAGATTGAGCATGAGGTGTTAATAATTTTTTGTATTAATACCCTTTGACTTTTACATTTTGCAGCTTTTTCTAGCCAAAAGGGGTGTTGCTATGGAAACAGCACTTTGAGTATTTTTGATCTTTGAATTATTTCCTGGATGCTGTACATTATTTATTTTTTTTTTGGCCCATTCACTAAGCTGAGTTTATCTCACCACAGGAGATTTCCCCCTTTCCCCCTCCTTATGACTTTGCCATCAATATATCTCCTCTACACAGTATATTGGGTAGTATTCATTAGACTGTACCACATGAGGTATTTACCGATTATTTTTGTGGTAATATCTACTAAATTTACGGTGTCCTTTCATTAGAGGTGTTGCTATGGAAACACCACTTTCAGTATTTCTTGTCCGTAAATTACCTCATGGATGCTTCATGTAGCTTCTTTAGTCCATTTATGTATAAAGTGCACCTCTAATGTCTCCACATACCGACTGATAGGGGCCAAAATCTGTCAAATGTATTGATCAAGCGTGCTGGGAAATCTCAGGGCGAGATGGTTGAATGGGTGCACGACAGATGAACGTGACGGAACCCCCAACTGCTGTCCCCTTATATGTTGGTGTACTCGCCCTGACCTAGTCTCGTCTGCTGCTTCTCCACCGCCAGGCGCATGTGTAACGTCACAAATGTGCCACGTGCTATACGTGGAAACCACGTGGGGCACTCACAGGGAAGCAGCAAACGAAACTGGGAGCAGCTGGACAGTCGTCACAGCTGGAATAGGTGATATTTGAATGCACTGGTGGAGGGGGCATGTTATCATGTGGGGGGACAGCAGCCAGACGGTGGACGCGGATTCACAAAGCTGATTCCCAAGACATTTTATTCTGAAATCAATCAGGAATGAGCCAACAGATCCCTCTCCAATCAGAGAGAGATCTGTCTCTTGTTCAGTCTGCCCATACATCGCTAGATTAAGGATACCTGACCATGAGGCAAATCTACCTGAGGAAAGCAGAGGTGTGTTCATGCTGGATTCACATGTCTCTGTGGCTCAATTTCCCTGTTCTCCCTATGCCTCTTTTGTCCCCCTCTGTGTCACCTCTGTTCCCCCTGTGCCTCTTTTCTCCCCCTCTGTTCCCCCTGCGCCTTTTTTGTCCCCGCCCTTGCTAGATATAGGTGCACCCATATAGGTATCCAGGTATAGGTGCTCCAGTATAGGTATCCAGCCAGAGGTGCCCCCAGTATAGGTTAGCAAGGTACATGTGCCCCCAGTATAGGTAGCGAACTATAGGTGCCCCAGTATAAGTAGCCAGGTACAGGTGCCACAGTGTAGGTAGCGAGCTATAGGTGCTCCAGTATAAATAGCCAGATACAGGTGGTCCCCACAGACACAGAACATTTATATCACGATTTTCTCCCGGAGGACTCAAATCGCCAAAGCTGCAGCCACTAGGGGGTGATCTGTAGGTGGTAGCAGTGTTAGGGAGTCTTGCCCAAGGATCCTTACTGAATAGGTGCTGGCTTACTGAACGGGAAGTGCCGATATTGGAACCCAGATTTCCTGTGTCAGAGGCAGAGCCCTTAACCATTACACTATCCAGCCCTAGTGTAGGTAGCAAGCTATAAGTGCTCCAGAATAGATAGCCAGGCATAGGTGGTGCCCCATTATAATCTTACATAGCCCCGTTCCCACGCAGACTCCTCTTGTCGGACTCGCCTCCTCTCTTCGCGCTCTACTCTTCTTGCCACTTGGCCGCATCCTATGCTATGGTTACTTCCGGAAGCACCTCTGACGTCATGAGAGGGCGCCGGGTAACCATGGAGAAAGGAGGCGAGGACAGGAGGAGAGCCCAGCGGGAGGAGTCCACGTGGGAACAGGGCTAAGTAAGTTGCTGCGCCCCTTGCTGCGGACACAGCCTGCCCTCCTGCCACTTGTCTTCTGCGGGGTGAGATCTGCTATTTTGTCTGTGGCCCCTGGGAGACCCCCCCCCCCCCCCCCCCCCCGACAGGTGCTGATGTACCCCCAGGGGACTGTGGTTGAGAAATGCTGTATTAGAGGAAACTAGGATCAGCTGGGGATAAAAGACTTCAGGAGATGTGCTTAAATGCCCTTCTACATCTACCTTTTTTAATGCATTTCATAAGGTATTAAAATATACATTATTAATAATGCAAGCAGGATTCAGACTGTCTGGCCTGCTTCTTTTGTTGCAGGTGTGAAAGACATTACTGATGCCAAAAGACTAGCTTCAAAGCAAACCTGGAGCGAAAATAAACTTATAATACAATGATTTGTATGTGTAGGACAGCTAAGAATTAGAACGAGTAGCAAAGAAAAAAGTCTTTGTTTTCCAGTGCAGGAAGAGTTTAAAAAAAAAAACTTCATCTGTTATCTATGCAATAGAGTTTCTCTGAGCTGGGTCAATTACTGTCCTGTTTTCTGAAGACCTTAAACAGGAAAGAAACCGTAAGAGACCGCTCGAGAGAGTTTTACTGCAGGGAAGTTCAAATTGTCTTTTAATCTATAACACAAAGCAGAGATAATGACCGAGTGTGGTTTCTAAACTGTAAATATAACAGAATGATGCAATGAGACGTGACTCTGGAGACAGATGTAAATATCTTTATGTACTCGCAGGGTCACATGATGGTGTTGTGTAAATATGGAGGAGTGAGCAGCAATCTGAGGACAGCTGCCTCTGTCTGCAGTAACTGCTTCTCTTTTTTTATTGGCAGGCTGCTGGATGAAGTTATGGGAGTGTCCATTTAAAGGCATAGTACATATTTTCGTGTTAGATTGCCCCGAAGTGCAGGCCTGCTGAGCCACCGTCTGAGCTATTTATACCAGCCACCTGCTGCTTGTGTTTGTTGCAAAACACAGCTTTTGGACGGGCTTGGCCTGCGTTGTGTATACTTGACACAGTGAACGTTAGAAGTTCCGGTCACTGAGCAAACTCAATGGGTGAACTGCTGTGGGTGTTTGGGAGATATTGCAGCTGTGCTAACACGAGAAATCTACACACACCCTCGTGCACAGTATATGTGGCAGTCACTGCAGCTTCACTGCTACAGGCTCAAACCTCTTGCAACACTTTTGTTGTTGTAAGCAGCAGTGTAAACAGATAACCACATGTTCTCTAAGCTCCACCCACTTCTAAAGGTGCTCAATAAGGGTACATTAGTTTTTCACCAAATGTGATCTTTCAATGCGATTTTAATGATCGAATTGTATAGAAAATTTGCCGTTTTTTGAAGGCAATCGATAAGGAACGATTATTTAGTTGATTGCTAAATAGGATAAAATTGATCTGAAAGTTGTATTTTATGATTGAATTTGAAGAAGGAATCGTTCAGTAAATGTGAACAATCGATAATTACCTTCTGATTATTTTTGATCGTAAAAATTGCATTGAAAGATAGCATTTAGTGAAAAATTGTACCGTTAATGGGCATCTTTACCTAGATATTAGATATGGATATACACAGAGGGAGATACTGGTTGCTTGGAAGCTGGAAACAGCTGTTATTTCCCACAATGCTCCCACAGTGTGATGTGAGGACCTAGGTGCTGACATCACACTGTGGGAGGAGTTTCACCACAATATCTGCTCTATTCGACAAAAAGTAAAGATTCACGTCTAACATCGCAAAACGCTAGCGATTACTGCTAGCGTTTTGCGGGAGTGATTTTTCCGCTATTAACACGGAAAAATCACTAGACACCGTAGCGTTTTGGGAGCGATCGCGATTAGCAATTCTATACATGCTAATCGCGATCACTCAGGAATTGCCGTCAAAACGCTGCATGTAACGCATTTGCGGTTAACACTAATCGCAAAACGCCCGCCAGTGAGAATACTGCCATTGGATTACATGGGCTAGCGGTTTTTAAAAACCACTAGCGGTTTGTGGTGAGAGGGAATCGTGCTATTCCCGCTCAAGTGTGAACGAGCCGTAAACACTTAGAAGCCCCATGAGGAGATGGACTGGCCCAAAACCTGTCGGTTCTGCCAGATTTTAACTGCCTACTTTTTACGCGATAGTGGTCCTAAGTGAACCTCCAGACTAAAAATCTACTCAGCAGCACTGAAAAGGCTTGGTGTTTAACAGTTTCACAGCATCAGAACCTTGTTTTTCTTATAGATGTCTCATTTTTAGCTAAGCTCCGCCCCATTAAAGAAAACTGCCTGGGCTTTTTTCCCCCTAATGCTTTGCAAAGCATGATGTGATTTCCTATGTTGTTCACGTTGCCTAGCAACTGGGAGGGGTGATTAGGACACAGGACAGTTGGAACTGTGTCTCATGCTCCCTGTCACCTCCTTTCAACCAAAAAGATGGCTGCCCCATGAAATCACAAACATTTGCCTGTTCTTTTAAAACAAGGTGGGTAAGAGATTATATTACCTATCTATTTTAATTAACATAAGTAATGTAACTTAATGACAGTATGTTTGTTTAGGCTGAAATTCCTCTTTAAAGGAATACTTAAAGAGAACCTGTACTGAGTAAAAATATTTAAAATGAACACATGAGGTAACTTCAAATGAACATTACATAGTTACCTTGCCATCAGTTCCTCTCAGAAGCTCACCATTTTCTTCTGACAATAATCCCTTCCATTTCTGACAATATTTTTATGAAAATGAATATTTCTGAAATATATCAGTTGCTGTCAGTTATAGCGGAGAGGAAAACTGATGTACCAGGTAATGTCCATGTTTACCTATGGCTCAAGTGGGCGATGTTACAGTTTAACTGTGTGCTGACCAGAAAGCTGTTATGGGTAATGGCCATTTTCAAAATGGAGGACGGAAAATTCCCTTGATCACAGTTAACAAATAGGACACGTGATAAGAGAAAGACACTGAGGAGTAGACTACATGGGAGGTAAGTATGACTTGTGTATGCTTATTTTGACTTTTAATTTTCAGTTCAGGTTTTCTTTAAGTCAAAATCAAAAAATGATTTTTACTCACCTGGGGCATCCCTCAGCCCCCTGAAGCTGTATGGTGCCCTCGCAGCCTCGCTCCGATCCTCCTGTCCCCGCTGGCGGCCACTTCCGGGTTCGGTGACAGCCGCCGACAGGCTGGGAACGCGAGTGATTCTCCGCGTTCCCAGCCGCTATATCACCCTCTATGCTGCTATAGGTGTCGCCAGAAAGAGGAGAAAGAAAAAGCTTTAGGGCCCTTTCACACCAGAGGGCTTTTTCGGCGTTTTAACACCACGGCCGAAGTTGGCGTTTTCCTAGGTAAAATGAAAGTCCATAGACTTTCATTTTACCTTCCACATCTAACGCTGCGTTTTGGAGCGTTGCGTTTCAACGCTCCCAGGAGCTTTTTTTAGGGCTGACCGCGGCGTTTCTCATTACAATTGATACTAATGTATTGGCGTTAAACGCCTTAAAAACGCCAGCTGCCAAAACACAGCGTTTTAGCCTTTTACCGCTGCCTGTAGTGTGAAAGACCCCTAAAATGATATCCGTCTTTCCATAGTTACATTGTTTTACACACATTGTATTACACAGGGCGACACTTTCTGCTGAATCGAGCTGCTGACTTTGAGAAAAAGTCGGCCTGTGTAATACAATGTAACTATGGAAAGATGGATATCATTTTAAAGCTCTCTTTCTCCTCTTTCTGGCCTTTTAGTTTTTTCTCTATTTTCGCGATCGAAATCGCGGCCGCTGCAATTTCAATCACGAAAATAGTGAAAACTAAAAGGCGTAGGGCAGCGGTTTATATATCGCTGGAAAGAGGAGAAAGAGAGCTTTAAAATGATATGCATCTTTGCATAGTTTCTGCACTGCTCGGAGTCCCTTTAAGTAATGAGACAATATACTCTGTACAGCGCTGCGGAAGTTGTCAGTGCTATATAAATACTAAATAATGTTGATCCCGTTTGCCCAGGCTGGTCTTGTTTCCCTTCTGCAGTAAACAAAGGCAGATAATCACAGCGACTCTCTCCCAGCGCTGACCTCATGTTTCCCAGCCCCGTGGGAGTGGCCACATCACAGCTATGAGGAAATTTCCTGGGAACTTTCTAGCATAGTGTCATTTTTCATGTGGCTTGGCTGAAATCCAGGAGACGGTAGCTGTTGTTATAGTGAAATATTGATGTAGAAGTGTCTTCTCCCTTCCCGCCTGACCCAGATTTTTCTCTCATTTTGTGGCATGTTTTTGGGGGAACGTTGTAGGATTGGAGATGTGGATTGACCTCTGTGTTCTCTACACTACAGCGAATCTGCGTGCGTTTTCTACATGCAGATTCACACAAGCAATAGAAGTGGATGGGCCTGTTTCCACTTCTGCGTGATTCTGTGCGGTTTGTCGTGCAGAAAAAATGTGCACGGCAGACCCATCCCAATTTGTACGCCGCACACCCGCACGCGATTTGTCGGTAATGTAACTAAATAGGAAAACGGCAAGCGTTTTAGTCTTGTGGTTTCCCTGGCGTTTCCGCATGCGTTTTTAATTTAAAAACCCGTGTCAATGCATGCCGGCATTGACATGGTTAACATCGCGTTGTGAAAATCTACATAGAAACTGCAACGAAATCGCGCTGCACAAATTGAAACGGGCCTTATGGAGTTCTCCTCCTTACAGCTTATCTTTCTTGTAAAAGCCTTCTACATTCGCTAGATCATCTGTGGTGTATTTTCACAATCTGTCCCGCAGGATTATCAAGTAACAAACCAGCCCGTTGTGCTTGTGTAGATATACCCATCCATCAAAATCCACTCACTCGTGCTGCATCCCATCATCCCCCCCCCCCCCCCCCTTTCCATTGGCCGTACACGGCACTTGGCTATAGAAGAACAGCGTGTCTGTACAGTGCTTGTTCCCCTATTGTCACCTAATGATCTATCATTAAGGGCATTGTAAATTATTATTTAGTATTTATATAGCGCCGACAACTTCAGTGCTGTACAGAGTACATTGTCTCGTCACTAACTGTCCCTCAGAGGGGCTCACAATTTAGTCCCTACCATAATTATGTCTAAGTATGTATTGTATAGTATAGCCCACAAGAGGTCAGCGCTCACACTATATTAAACACAGCACCTTAATTAAAGGAAATGATTGACCAGTTCGCCTCCTCTATATATTGAGAAAAACGCAGCACAAGAGGTGGCACTCACAGTTAAATCACCATAGAGAGTCCATACATACGCAGGATCAAATATACACAATTTCTACATGAGCAGTAAAACAGAAATAAAAAGATAAACTGAGTCTATATATAAAAATGCATCTCCATCGTGGACAATTCTGCTGTCAAGGTGATATTGGGGGCCTGTTTCTCTTCAAAGCTACAGGGACCTCCATCAACACCCTTTGTGTGTCACTCACCGCAGTACAAGACAGTTCCCGGGTCATCCCCCCACCTCTCAAGCAGAATTAGACCTCTGTTTTTCCTCCACAATGTGCTGTATAGCAACTCTGTTCCTGTCCATATACCTCAATGGAAAAAACTCCACATAGTGTGATACCGTTTAAAGTTTATTTATAAAAATCAGATGCACTCACATGTCCATGACAGAATCAGCGCTCAGAGTAATTTATGAACGGGCTCTCCCCCGTAATGGTGGCCGGGTTGGCAGGCTCCGGGACCTTAGTGTCTCAATAGACCTCCGTCGCGCGCTCGGTGGTAGATGGGCGCCGTCCCTGTCTCGCCTCCAAACTCCGCTCTGTACGCGTATCCCACTTCCGCAACAAGCTCCGCCCGATCGATTTCGTCACTCAGTGACTCATCAGGGGCCCCTTGTTGGGGCCCCATTTGTTGGTCTTGTACTGCAGTGAGTGACACACAAAGGGTGTTGGTGGAGGTCCCTGTAGCTTTGAAGAGAAGCAGGCCCCTAATATCACCTTGGCTGCAGAATTGTCCACGATGGAGATGCATTTTTATATATAGACTTTCATTAGTTTATCTTTTTATTTCTGTTTTACTGCTCATGTAGAAATTATGTATATTTTATCCTTAACATACTGCGTATGTATGGACTCTCTATGGTGATTTAACTGTGAGTGCCACCTCTTGTGCTATGTATTGTATAGTGTATGTATCGTAGTATAGGGACAATTTAGGGGGAAGCCAATGAACTTATTTGTATGTTTTTGGGATGTGGGAGGAAATCAGAGTGCCTGGAGGAAACCCACACAGACATGGGGAGAACATACAAACTCTGTGCAGATAGTGCCCTGGCTGGGATTCGAACCGGGGACCGATCGCTGAGAATGCTATGCACTATGCCACCAAGCTTGTGTACATGGTATAAAATAAGACGGGGGAATTCAGAGCAATCCCGGATTCAGTTTAGCTGAGTTGCGGTGGTTTTGGTGAGTTCAGGGAATGTTAGTTTTGAGCAACAGAAAATGATTTTGATCAGTGTCTTTTTACATCACATCCAGTAACGTCTGGGTGTAGCTAGATCTGTCGGTCGGGCCCTCCACCCCTGTCACAGCCTTTTGCCATCGTGTATGTAATGCAGTGGAGCGTTATACATGACCTGCTTCTGGTGCTGGGACCTCTTCGGTGTACAAGAGCCATACAGCCAATCGCTATGTGCCTTCTGTCCCTGCATGTCATGGTGATTGGCTGTAGAGCGTTTGTACACTAAAGAGGACTTGCCCTGCTGCCGGATGGAGGTAATGCATAACACTGTAGTGTTATACATTAGAATCAGAATCCGGTTTATTTCGCCAAGTGCGGCAGATGCCACACTCAGAATTATTTGTGGTACACACAGGCAATTGGGCATAGTGCAAAAATTGACAGACAATTCAAACAGTGTAACAGACTGGCATTGTGCACAGAAAGGTGCATAAGACAGGTACATAAAACAGGTGCATAAAACACAGACAAGAATAAAATTAAAGGTAAGCGTGGCGCTATGGTGACCTATGTGGCAGTACTGCAGGGTGACCAGGGGGCCCTGCTGGGAGGACAAGCAGCGTCAGGGGCACTAGTTTAAAAGGAGCACTGCTTGGGGGGAAAAAAAGAGTTCCTGTACCTGGAGGTTTTGGTGGGAATAGTTCTGTAACGGCGGCCTGAGCGCATGCGGATGAAGAAGCGACTGCCGGGGTGGTGAGGGTCTTGCACGATCCTGTTTACCCTGGTTCTTAGCCTGGTTGCATGGAGGAGGTCCAGTGGAGGCAGGGGTGACCCAATGACTCTTTCAGTTTTGGAAGCCAACATCCTCCATTAGTGTAAATTTGAGCACCTGTTTGAAATACAATTGGGTGCATTTATGCCTTTAAAGAGGAGCTGTCAGCCATACTATCTCAGACCCCACACATATTTAAGTAGATAAATACTTGTTTTACTTACATAACATGTATTCCACTGTCCACTGTTTGATTTTAGCGATCTTTCTACAGTTAAAAAAGAGAAAATCCTTCTTAGCATTCCCCATTTTAAGTGTGGCTATTTTGAAGCCAATCCTGATGTCATTTCCTCCCTTACTCTCCTCTGCCTGATTGTGTATGCATTGCCCTCCCTTCACTATAGAAAGTGCATTTTCTCAGCATGAGAAATATTAGCCAATCAGAGAGGAACAGAGGTGTGGAAGGGGAAAACAGTAAGGAAAGAGGCTTCAGCCAATCAGGCTGCATCAGTTAAGTCTGAGGGGAAGTAGAGAAGCAAAAAAGGACAACCCAGCATGCCCTGCAACTTCTTTTTTTTTTTTTTGTGTACCAAATTTTGTGAGTACCAAATAAGAGTCAGGTAAACTGGGGAATGATCATTTTTTTAATAAGAAAAGTAAGTAAGTGATTTTAACTTTTGGATTACCTGGTTAGCATCCTTATTAATTGTTCACCAGATAAAAAAATTAAGAATTGATTTTTTTTTGCCTGACAGTTACACTTTAAGACTACTTGCACACCAAAACGTTGTGTTAGGTGCTACGTTAAGGTCGCATAACGTGCACCTAATGCAACGCATGGTGGTGCGGGAGAGAACGGGAGAGAACGGTAGAGTGAGCCGCATTAGGCGGCTCTATCCTTATAAGGTCTCCCAGAGTGGCGCTGATTGGCCGGCGGGACCACGTGATGCGGAGCGAGACACTCCGCATCACGTGGTCCCGCCGGCCAATCAGCGGCCGCCAGTGCAGTGAATATTAAGTAGCCATGTGCGCGGCTGCTGTAGCTGGCTCTCCCCACCTCCTCTCCGCCTCCCACTGAGCATGTGCAAACAGTCTAACGCGGCTATAGCCGCTCTAACGCCGTAGCATGCTGCACCTTCCCAACAACGTGCAGCGTTACATGTAACGCAACGTGGGCTGTGTGAACAGTCCACTTGTGTTACATTGCTGTGCGTTGGGGGAGCGTTACAGGCGCACTAACGTGCTCCTGTAACGTCTTAGTGTGTAAGCAGCCTAAGAGGCTCTGCACACCTTCTTGCTGCTAAGTCATTCGGATGCAACCTGGTTTTGAATGCTGTTCCATTTCTTCCTACTGTGTACAAAAATGTATAATGCTTTGCTGCCTCTCTGCATTATGTAAATCGCACACACACCTGCATTTTTTAACGTCAGAATCCACAGCACTGGTACCACGCCGTTGTGAATTCTCCATTGTGATATTATTGCCTTGTGTTGCAATGTGATTTTACTGTCCATTGCAACGGATGCCGTGTGGAAGGTTCCTCCTTCATGGTACTCCTTGTCTTTATTACTTGCAGGCCTCCAGTCTGTACTGTTTGGATGTTTAATATTCAGTTTGGGAAGCTGCAGAGTGGAAGGACTCTGAGATCTCACGCTGGGCAGCTGGCTGTCCATATGCAGCTCATATTTATAGTTTCAGGCGCTTCCAATCCATTTTTTTCCCGCTGCACTGCTGAGCTGTCAGTCAGAGAGATGAGCCGGGTCCCTCTATGGGGAGAAGCGTCTGGTGCAGATGGTGGAAGGACGCACGCCTGGAGCAAAGGAGAGGGCTGCACACGCTCCACTGGGAAATATACTGCTTCTCCAACACTTTATTTACAACGTATTTAAAATATTTACCTACCTTTTTTCATTTGCATGGTTAGTGACTAAAGTTCTTGTTGTAGGTGGGGGTTTGTGACTGATATACCACATTTTTTGGACTATAAGACGCTCCTGACCATAAGACCCACAGAGGTTTAGAGGACAAAAACAGGGAAAAAATATATATGTTACGGCCAGAACCCGAAGTGTGGCCACTTCTAGTTCTGGCCAGCCACTTCGGGTTCTGGCCGGCCAATATGCGAAGTGGCCGCAGCGCTGCGGCCAATGTGAGAAATGGAATGTTTACAGCCGTCTCGCCCGGCCAAATTGATGACAAACTTGCTTAATTTAATGAAATGTAGCCGGCGGCAATGTCATAGAATAGATGAAGCCGCCGGCTTTCGCGCACTGCCTCTCCCCGATCCCCCCTCCCTCCTCTCCCCGCCTCCCATTACAATACATAGCAGCCGGGCGGGGACATGCAGCCGGAGAGTCGTTCGTCGCGGCAGGGGAATGCAGAGCGGGTGCTGGCAGAAGCGATGTCTGCAGCCTCCCCCGCTCTGCTGCCCCTGCTGCGACGAACGACTCTCCGGCTGCATGTCCCCGCCCGGCTGCTATGTATTGTAATGGGAGGCGGGGAGAGGAGGGAGGGGGGATCGGGGAGAGGCAGTGCGCGAAAGCCGGCGGCTTCATCTATGACATTGCCGCCGGCTACATTTCATTAAAATTAAGCAAGTTTGTCATCAATTTGGCCGCGGCGAGACGGCGTCAACAAAACATTTCTCACATTGGCCGCAGCGCTGCGGCCACTTCGCGCATTGGCCGGCCAGAACCCGAAGTGGCCGGCCAGAACTAGAAGTGGCCACACTTCGGGTTCTGGCCGTAACATATATACTAATCCTGGTGCATCCATGATGAAGGGGCATCTTGTGGATTATGTACTTTGTACATAATCCACAAGATGGGGGATACAGGAGGACACAACAGAGGAGTACACAGGGAGACACAGGAGGTACAAGGGAGCATGCTCCCTTGTACCTCCTGTGTCCTCCTGTATCCCTCACGTGTCATGTGCGGGAGAAGTGAGTCTTCTTTTTCAAAAAATACAGTACCTAAAACATAATCTTTTACGATGAGTGCAGCTCACAACTGCTCATTTACCAACTTTCCAGTTACCATTTCATGTTCTGATGTGATCCAGGTGAGGAGTACAAAGTTCAGCAGCTCACGGCAGAATCTCTCAAGTCTGGCCTTTATGGATGGTGTAGGTTCTACAGCTTCTCTAACCTCAGAGGTTGTAAATCAACACCGCTGTGACATGACTAGTTCCATGTACAACCAACATCTGAATAGCATGCTGGTCCCATCCCAATGATGTCATCTCCCAGGGACCCCCCCGCTCCCCAATGATGTCATCTCCCAGCATGCACCCCTTCTCCTGCGCTCCCCGATTATGTCCTCTCCCAGCATGCACCACACTCCTGTGCTCCTGAAGCCTATAATGCATAGAGTAGGCGCAGCAGAAGCCATGCTTCTCTTAACTCCCCTCCGGAATCTAGCACTGTGCATCTATCTCCTCTGCTTTTTTTTTAGTGACCGGCAAGGGGGACACTGGAGCTACAGGGAAACAGAGGTGGCATGAGGGGCAGATGTAGCACAAACAAGAAAACTGAAGGCACAGAAGACAACACAGAACATTTACATTGCGCTTTTCTCCTGGTGGACTCAAAGCGCCAGAGCTGCAGCCACTTAGGGGTCGCTTCTCAGGCGCCCAGGATCATTAGGGAGCCTTGCCCAAAGACTCCTTGTAGTTTTACATAATGTCTTGAGCCGGGATTCAAACCTCTGTCAAAGGGCTCAAATACCACATCATAGGCGCAATAGCCTTACAAGTACACTATCCAGCTGACCCTGTGAATGCACAGGGGGACAGTGGAAGCACAGAGGGGTACACTGGGGGTAAAGGGAAACACAGAGGAGGCATAGGAAACAGAGGTGACACAGAGGGGTACACTGGAGATAAAGGGGAGCACGGGAGGCACAAGGGACAGAGGGGTACACTGGAGGCAAAGGGAAACGCAGAGGAGGCATAGGAAAAAGAGGTGGCACAGAGGGGTACACTGGAGATAAAGGGGAGCACGGGAGGCACAAGGGACAGAGGGGTACACTGGAGGCAAAGGGAAACGCAGAGGAGGCATAGGAAAAAGAGGTGGCACAGAGGGGTACACTGGAGATAAAGGGGAGCACGGGAGGCACAAGGGACAGAGGGGTACACTGGAGGCATAGGAAACAGAGGTGACACAGAGGGGTACACTGGAGATAAAGGGGAGCACGGGAGGCACAAGGGACAGAGGGGTACACTGGAGGCAAAGGGAAACGCAGAGGAGGCATAGGAAAAAGAGGTGGCACAGAGGGGTACACTGGAGATAAAGGGGAGCACGGGAGGCACAAGGGACAGAGGGGTACACTGGAGGCATAGGAAACAGAGGTGACACAGAGGGGTACACTGGAGATAAAGGGGAGCACGGGAGGCACAAGGGACAGAGGGGTACACTGGAGGCATAGGAAACAGAGGTGGCACGGATGGGTACACTGGAGGCAAAGAGGAACAGAGAGGCGGCACAGGGGACAGAGGTGGAACACTGTTCCGACTTACAGATGGACCTACAGGCCCCAGCTCATTGATTAGGGGACTACCTGTACTCTGTAAGCACTGCAGAAGATCTGTCTGCGCTCCATGAAAACATAGTAGTAGTTCTAATACTGCACGGCATACATTTCTAGCCTGCCTCTCATGTTGTGCTGATTTGTGCAGCGTGGTTTTACTAGAAGGGGAATGTGCACCAAGTTTTGTCCGGTGTTATCCCTTTTTACAGCTTGTTAACGGAGGCACCTTTGATAGAGAGTGAAAGAATAACTAAGCGCCGCTCTATTTTCAGTAATCCTTATTTAAGCCGCCTGTTGAAAAATTCAGCAGCCCCGAGGCAGCCACGCCGCATGCTGTAGTAGCTCATACCTGAGTAATCCGCACGCCGTAATAAACACGCTCTGCGCTGCCGACTGCTTCACTCCATTGCGGTGGAAGGTGGTTCCCTCGCTTCATGTCTTCACCTTTACTAATCACAGCAATCACAAACGTCAAAATACTATCCTTACGGTCACAGGAAACTCTGTTGGATTTTTATTGCTGTCCTGTGTAGAGATGGGCAAGAAAATGCAGATATTTAGGCATGAACGAGTGAGAAGTGAAACAGAGTTCCTTCTGCTAACCTAAACTTGCCTGCTAGCGCCCACGGCAAAGAGGGTAGACAGCATGGAGAGGTGGTAGCACTTACCAAAGCAGGCTGGATCTGAATGACTACCAGCAATAGGTGTGCAGAGCCTAATTATAGGCAGTGTACACATCTTGCATTCAAAATAGATGCACCAAATTACCAATAATGGAGGATGTTAGCTTCCAAAACGGTTTGCATGCAGAGTTTTCCGTTACTGGACCCTTCCATCGTGATGAGGTCATCCCTTTTGAAAAGGACGCTAACCTCTAATTATCAAACAAGCATATCGTGAACCTGGGAGCCGCTGACCATAAAATGGTACCCATTACTCTGTTTTGGGCATCCAATATCAAGCCGAATCGATTAGTGATCAAATCTGGCCGATATCAGTGGCCCAACGTTGCCACCTAATCAATCGTTTTGATCGATTTCTGTCCAAAATCTGGCAAAATTATCAGGGATGCTGGGAAATCTTGGTTTCAAAGGCTCAATCAGGTGTGTGCCAGTTACGGCGTTTGATTCCCCGATGACCAACAGACCCCCAGCAGTGTGTCCCTCCGCATGCCCATGGTGAGTGTTGCATGATCACTTATCACGCCGACGCGAGTCCTCGCCGCCTCTGGTGTCTTTCAATTGTCACCATAAGCGCCAGTACCAGGTCACACCAGCACATGTACTGACGTCACTACATGCAGCTTTGTCACATGGCACAGGAGGTGATAATTCAAAAAGATGACTAACACAGGAGGCGGCATGGATTTGCACTGGAGTGACAAGTATCCCTTAAAATGGACCTGAACTCTTGCACAGGACAGAAGGAAAACATAGAAATGCACCCAGCAATGTCGCACGCAGCCAGGCCGCACATGTGGCCCCAGACTATTGAACTTGCCAGAGCTGATTGCAGACGAATGAGGAGATATCGGAGGACTGCGAGGGCACGATCAGACCGGAGGGGGCTGGAGGAAGCCCCAAGTTTGTATAAATTCTCTCTCCTACCCCATCTCAGGTTTACTTTAAAGCTGAATTATCGCAATTACCTTCAGTTTTCACAAGGCAAATTACACTGAACGTTGCTTTTTAGAGCTTTTCGATCTCTTTTAGTCCCTATACTTTCCTGTGGTTTTGGGTCACCCCAAGCTGCTTGGGTATTCTGTTTTATAAACTACCAACTCATTTTGCGGTTTGATGAAGTTAGGAGTCCCTTGTCCTGTGGGAAGAGCTAGTAGGCAGTGTTCCCGTCTTCAGTACAGGCCGTTCCCCGCAGTGTACAACATGCTGGCTGCCCTGCTCCTTATATGGCCTCAACCTAAACAAGTCAGAGACTGCAGCAGTTATTCCACGCACACAAGTGCTGCTCTGTGCCGGAGCATAAATTACTCCCAACATGCACAAACACTGCACAAGCTGGCCCAGTCTGAGCACTCTTCCCGGAAGATCATGTTGTTCAAGGGGAACTCAGGCCGAGTTCAGTGATCGGCTGTAAGCTGAGCTGAGCTCTCTAGGCCTGTGTTTTGCCACAAAAGCAAATTATCCACATCAGATTTCAGCCTAACCCCAAAGACCTCGCTTTCTATCAGGATTGCTTACTGGGGGCGGCCAGTGTAATATCTGATCGTGCTGCCTGTAAGCTGCCTTCCTCACGGAGTATGCTCAGTGGGAACTTAAATATAATGCCCCTGAAATATCTCCGCAGCCACACTGCCTACACCCTTTATATTTTCAGGGTCGAGAGGGGACCTGACAACCCCCCTGAATTACCTCTGTGCCAAATTGCCGGCCTCCAAGCCCCGCTGGTTCCAGAGATAGATTACATAAACCTATCTTGTGAAGGAACAGGTGCTGCAATTTAGCACAAAGGTAGTTCAGGGGTCCCCTCCCTGCTCTGTAAGAGACCATTAAACCTATCATTTAGCTCTAGTAATCAGTAGTGATGGTCAATGATGGGCTAATAATCCCGACTGATGCAAAAAGGAATCCAATAAAAGCACAAGGAAGCAGTCTAGACTCTTGTAGTGCTGCCAGATAAACGTGCGAACTACTCGGCCACCCTGCCATCTGCCTGCTAGATATTCATGTGAAAAAATTCAAAGTGGTTATAGCTCCGCTTCAGGAAAAAAAGAAACCCAGGTCTGGGAATTTTATTGTGCTGCCCTCTCATCATAACAGAATAAAGAGAGAAACAGAAGGAAGTGGCTGGAAAATCCGATCTTGCAATAGCCACTTCCTGTTACAGCCGAAGCATCACTTGGAACAGAATTCTCTGTTCAACACTGACATCAGCATCAGGGCAAATACAGTCATCCAACAAAATGATCACTTAAAGGAAACCTGAGAGGAAGAAAATGTATACATACCTGGTGCTTCCTCCAGCCCCCTCCAGGCTTATCGCTCCCTCCGCCTCATTTTGTAATTGGCCACAGAAAGTCCTCCGGTACCTGGCGTACTGTGCATGCCTGGCACATGCGCACCCCCCCCCCCCCCCCCATAGCACAGAACACTTCCAGGCCTAAGGAGGCTGATGGGAGCACACAGCTGGGCTGCCCCTGTGCCAAGTGGCCCTGACTGGAGGACTTTTTGGGACCAGTCTACGATCAACCAGGAGGACGGCGAGGGAGCGAGGTAAGCCTGAAGGGGGCTGGAGGAAGCCACAGGTATGTATACATTTTTCCATCCTCCTCTTCTCAGGTACACTTTAACTACCTAACGACCGCATCACAGCGATGGGCGTGTGAACGCTGTTGCTCCTCCGGGACCGCCTAATGCCTATTTGTGTCAAGTCCTGGGGGCGTGTTGTGCAGGAGATCGCGTGCGCCGATGCTCGCGCATCTCAGCTTGAATGACTGTTAGAGGATGAAACCGACATCTATTTTCTATGTGCGATCTACGGCAGCGCTGTACTGGGGACAGCCATGTGACACGGCTGTCCCCCTGAGAGGCAGAGAAGCGATCTGCTGTCAGAGCCTGAAGCCTGATTGCTTTCATTGGCTGGCTGTGGGAGGGAGGGTTAAAAAAAAGAAATGGCAACATTTTATTTAAAAAATAAACAAACATTTATACCAAAATAAACATTCCAGGAGCGATCATAGCCCACCAACAGAGAGCTCTGTTGGTGGGTAGAAAAGGGGGGGGTCACTTCTGAGTTGTATGGCCTTTAAAGCTGCAGTGGCCTAAATTGTAAAACATAGCCTGGTCACTAGGGGGTGTAAGCCTACGTTCCTTAACCTCCCTGGCGGTTTATTAAAATCCGCCAGGGGGCAGCAAATAAGTTTTTGGGTTTTTTTTTTAAATTTTCATGTAGCGAGACAACGTCTCGCTACATGATAGCCGCTACTCAGCGGCATCCCCCCAGCCCCTCCGATCGCTGGAAGAACGGGATCTCCTGGAGGCCTTCCCCTGTCGCCATGGCGTCGGGGCGAGTGACATCAAAGGGGATTCCGATCCACCCCACAGCGCTGCCTGGCACTGATTGGCCAGGCAGCACACAGGGTCTGGGGGGAGGGGCGGCTGCGGCGACGCGGATATTGGCGGGTAGCGGCGGCCATCGGGCACTGCACGCAGCTAAGCAAAGTGCTAGCTGCGTGCAGCAAAAAAAAAAAATCATGCAAATCGGCCCAGCGGTGCCTTCCGGCGGCATAGCCCGAGCTCAGCTCGAGCTTACCGCCAGGAAGGTTAAAGGGAACTTAAACTGAGAAGGATATGGATTTTTCCTTTTCAAATAATACCAGTTGCCTGAATCGCCTGCTGATCCTGTGTCTCTAATACTTTTAGCCACAGCCCCTGAACAAGCATGCAGATCAGGTGCTCTGACTGAAGTCAGACTGGATTAGCTGCATGCTTGTTTCAGGGTGTGATTCAGCCACTATTGCAGTCACAGAGATCAGCTGGACTGCCAGGTAACTGGTATTGTTTAACAGGAAACATCCATATCACTCTCAGTTAAGGTTCCCTTTAAGCATATTATATACTACCACCATTTTATTTTATTTACTAAACAGCATTCAACTAGTTAAACACAGGAGCTAAAAGCTCCCTGCCGTAAAAGCTGGACGCATCCAAACTGGAGATAATGTTATCTTGTGTTTACATTCCTCACTTGATACAATTAAGTAAACACTTCTCTGACACTGCAGACTCTCCTGAACACAGTCAGACACTCAGAAAGCATTTCTGCGTACATTAAAATATGAATAAAACAGTTATGAATAAAATGCAAAGTCAGCTCTCAGAGCAAAAAAAGTGTACTTTGGGAAATTGTAATTTCTAAATGAATAAGAATACTTGCACAAAAGCAAATATGGTATATAAAAAGTAGGAAAACATGTTTTCATTGAATATGATGTCAGTTTTATACTGCTTTAAACAAAATGGTTACCTCTCTGAAAAGTATTGGGAGAATTTGAGGACTGAGTTGAGGAACCCTGATCTACCAGTGATCTGAAGGCCCGTACACTATTGCAGTACACTGTGTCTCAGGCTACGTTTCCATTTGTGTGATTATTTATTTATTTTTATTTTATTTTTTCTGGAAATTTTTGCTAAAAAATTCACATTAGTATGAAAATAGTGATTGTTAGTGGGCTAGATTCTATTTCATGCCATAGACTGTGTGTGAGCAGCCTGCCAGGAGTGTCGGCAGGAGCTGCGGGTGCTGAAAGGGTGACATGATCCCAGCAGGATCTGTGCTGCAGTGTTCTAAATAAATCATTTCTCTTCTTTCTCTCCTAGAAAATGGTGCCAACGGTGAGCATGCTGAAAATGTCCACCTCCCAGGGTCTCCAGTGGGTGAGTAATTCCCTATAATATGGATAGAAATGTACAGTGATGTACACAGATATAACATTCATACTGGTTGATAATAGTAAATCTTCTTGGTTTTCTGCTATTATAATGAAGTGTTTGCATAGTGCTGACCTCTTCTGCAGGGCTTTCACATATAGTGTACAGCAGGGGAGTCAAATTAAATCACATAAGGGTCCAAAATCTAAAACTTAAGTCATGGGCCAAATGGCTTATTAACATTTATTGCCTCAAACTATGTGGTGTAACTATAGCGACCGTGGAGGGCCCACTCCTCCCCCTTCTGCAGCGTAACAGTTTAAAGAGGAGCTGTCAGCCATACTATCTAAAAAAACAACAACACATATATAAGTAGATAAATACTTGCTCTATTTATAACATATGTATTGCACTGTCCACGTGTTGATTTTAGTGATTTTCCTACAGAAAAAAAGAAAATCCTTCTTGGGATTCTCCATTTTAACTGTGGCTATTTTGAAGCCAATCCTGATGTCATGTCCTCCCTTACTCTCCTCTGCTTGACTGTGTATGCATTGCCAGTATTCAGGCACTCCCACCCGTCTCTGCAATAGAAAGTGTATTGTCTCAGCATGAGAAATATTGGCTAATCAGAGAGGAACAGGGGTGTGGGAGGGGAAAACAGGAGGGAAAGAGGCATCATGCCAATCAGTTTGCATTAGTTAAGTCTGAGGGGAAAGTAGAGAAGAAAAAAAGGACAACCCAGCATGCCTTGCAACTTTTGTGTGTACCAAATTTTGTGTGTACCAATTAAGAGTCAGGCAAACTGGGAAGTGATCATTTATCAACAAGGAAGTAATAGTGATGTTAACGTTTGGATTACCTGGTTAGCATCCTTATTACTTGTTTACCAGATAAAAATAAAGAATTTATTTTTGATTTTATGCCCGACAGTTACACTTTAATATATACCTGCTCCGGCGCTGCTTCGAGTCTCCTCTGATCTTCCTGACAGCGACACGCTCTATGCTGCATACCTCTGGCTGGAGGTATGAAAGCACAGAGCGTGCGGCTGTTGGGAAAAACAGAGGCACGATGCAGTGCTGGAGAAGGTTAATATTGCACTGCTCTTTGTGTTGTAGCTAAGGAGCTATGGGCCCCAGGGCAAGTTTTACATTGGGTCCCCCAAACTCTCTATACATAACAAATGATACGGCGCAGCAAAACCTGCCAAGGACAACCACTGCGTCAGAGGTGCAAGAAGGGGGGGGGGGGGGACAACTTAATAATTCCTACTATTCACAGCATCTATAGAGGTGATTACCAGCACAGGATCAATTATGAGCTAATACTGCAGTTGAGAGAGGGTCCATCTGGCCCGAAGACCCCGGTGCTTTCCTAACCTCTGCTTCCCCTATTGATGTGCCGTTAACTGCTTCATGCAACCTAGCTCAAACTGATTGGCCTAAATTCACTAAGATCATGCTGGAGATAATAAGCAAGAGAAAACTTACCTCCACACAGTGAGAGAGTTATCTCATCTCTTCATTCCTTAAAGGGACTCCGAGCAGTGCAGAAACTATGGAAAGATGCATATCATTTTAAAGCGCTCTTTCTCCTCTTTCCAATGATATATAAACCACCACCCTACGTCTTTTAACTTTCGCTATTTTCGCGATTGAAATTGCCGCGGCCGCGATTTCGATCGCGAAAATAGAGAAAACTAAAATGTGTAGGGCAACGATTTAGGTGTCGTCAGAAAGAGGAGAAAGAGAGCTTTAAAATGATATCCATCAAGCCATAGTTATATTGTATTACACAGGACGACACTTTCCCCAGTGTCAGCAGCTCCATTTTGCTGAATGCAGCTGCTGACTTTGACAAAAAGTCGCCCTGTGTAATACAATATAACTATGGCTTGATGTATATCATTTTAAAGCTCTCTTTCTCCTCTTTCTGACGACACCTAAATCGTTGCCCTACACATTTTAGTTTTCTCTATTTTCGCGATCGAAATCGCGGTCGCGGCAATTTCAATCGCGAAAATAGCGAAAACTAAAAGGCGTAGGGTGGCGGTTTATATATCATTGGAAAGAGGAGAAAGAGTGCTTTAAAATGATGTGCATCTTTCCATAGTTTCTGCACTGCTCGGAGTCCCTTTAAAGAGAACCTGAGGTGGGTTTGAAGAATATTATCTGCATACAGAGGCTGGATCTGCCCATACAGCCCAGCCTCTGTTGCTATCCCAAACCCCCCTAAGGTCCCCCTGCACTCTGCAATCCCTCATAAATCACAGCCACGCTGCTGACAAACAGCTTGTCAGAGCTGGCTGTGTTTATCTCTATAGTGTCAGTCTGCTGCTCTCCCCGCCTCCTGCAGAACTCCAGTCCCCGCCTGCATCCCTTCCCTCCCTGCTGATTGGAGGGAAGGGACGGGGGTAGGGACCGGAGCTATGCAGGAGGCGGGGAGCAGCTGAGACTGACACTACAGATGTAAACACAGCCTCACAGCACGGCTGTGATTTATGAGGGATTACAGAGTGCAGGGGGACCTTAGTTTGGTTTGGGATAGCAACAGAGGCTGGGCTGTATAGGCAGATCCAGCCTCTGTATGCAGATAACATTCTTTAAACACACCTCGGGTTCTCTTTAAGTTACCTCCTCTGTAGTTATTTTCACACGCAGTTAATTAACAGCCTGTCTTTAACTCTGGAGTTATTTTAAGGATTGAAGAGTTAACTCAAGGACAGAAGAGTTTACTTTAGGTTTGCCTGAGGTAAAAAGTTTCCTGAATACTACATGACTTATCACTGTGGTAACAACTCTAGAAATGTTATTAAAGACAGGAGATAAGCTTAGTGAATTGAGGCCAATGTTTCAACCAGAAACGTTATTAAAGACAGGAGATAAGCTTAGTGAATTGAGGCCAATGTTTCAACCAGAAGATGAGAAGGCAGTGTGCTGTCATTCTTTTACTGCTTACAATGATGCACGGTTAAAGATTGGAGGGGGGAGGTGGCACATTTGTCCCGCGGGCCTTGTTTGACACCTGTGGCGTACATAGTCACATCACTAACTGTCCTCAGAAGGGCTCACAATCTAAACCCTGTCATTGTATAAGGCCAGTTTTTGCAGGGAACCAGTACACAGTACAGTATGCTTTTGGGATGTGGGAGGAAAGTTCAGTGCAGAGGACTAAGGCCTAGTTTACATGGATGTTTTTAAAAGGTAATCTTTAGTGTGGGAAATAAAGCTATTTACATACCTGGGACTCCTTCCAGCCTCCCAAAGTCTATCAGGTCTCTCACTGACCTCCCAGTCCGCTGTGCTGCTGTCACCACATGCTCTGTTCCAGACATGCGCTTCTCTTTGATTGCGCTCATGTGGCCGGCAGCATTCATAAAACTTGCAGCTGCGCAGGAGCCCAATTGAGGGGGTACATGGCCGCGCATGCACAGTAGCCCATGACTGAACCGGTTGCGAACTTTAATTGGGGGCACAACAGCGTGGATCAGCAGGTCAGCAAGGGATCTGAAAAACTGCGGGGAATGGAAGGAGCGCCAGGTAAGAAAATCTGCATGCCACACTTAGTTATCCTCAAATCTAAAGGCCAGCACTCTGCTCTGGGCTGGGACACGATCTTTGTAGCGTTTGTATGCTCTCCGGTATTAAGGTTTCCTCCCACTGGTCCCTCGAAACATATTGGTAAGCTAATTCCTTGCAAAAGAGGCCTTATGCTACGTACACACATGCGACAACGATCGTTCGTTAAGAACGACGAACGAACTTTTAATTGATGAAAGAACGACCTAAGTAAAGATAGTTTTAAAATGTGTGTAACGATCTGATCGTTAGAACGAACGTTACATCACAGAAAGCAACTATTGCGCCTGCGCATAAAAATGAGAAGTTCCATGGAGAAATAGTGAAATGCGCATGTCAAGCCTAGTACGAACGATCGTTTCCAACGATGTACTACTTTTGCAAACGATCGTCGTTGGTTAAAATCCGCCGAGACAGAACTTTCTTTTGTAGCGATTTGGCTCGTTCGTCGTTTGCCTTAATAGTCGGTGGTTCGTTTTTTGTAACGATCGTCGTTGGTAAAGATCGGGGAACGATCGTTACAAACGACTATAGTCGCATGTGTGTACGCACCTTTAGACTACAGTAGGGACTAGTAGACTATAACTATAGTAGTCATTAGGTTGTAAGCTCCTGTGAGGCACAGTAAGTGACATGACTATGCACTCTGTAAAATGTTGCAGAAGTCAGAGCAAGGCAACTGTTTTTTTTTGTTTTTTTATAGGAATTAAAAATGGCGGCCTCTATATTTTTCTCACTTCAGTTGTCCTTTAGGGCTGGAACCCACAGGAGCACTTTTGGCAGCACTGCGATATGCTAGCAGTTTGCCAAAACGCTGGGCTAATGTTAATGGATGGGGCAACTTCCACAGGAGCGTTTGCGTTTCCCAGAAACGCAAACGCAGGACCTGCAGCATTTTGGCAGCGTTAGCGCTTCAATGTAAAGTATTGAACCGCTAGCGGAAACGCTCAGCAAAACCTAAACTGAGCGGTTTTGCTAGCGTTTTGCGGTTCAGCACACTGTAACAAAATTAAAAATAATTCACAGGACCAATCAGGATAAAAACGCGAAATGCAAAACGCTACACAACCGCTGAGCAAAAAAATACACTGTTGCAAAACGCGACCGAAAACTTGCATGAATCCGCTTGCAAACCGCTCAGGCAAAACGCTAGCGGTTGCGTTTTGCGTTTGCGGATTTCAGTGGGTTCCAGGCCTTAAAGTGTACCAGAGATGACCAAAAAAAAATCATACATTCCTGGGGCTTCCTTCAGCCCGATCGCTTCTCAGGCATCCTCCGCCTCCTTGATCTTCCATAAGGGCTCCCGGTATCTTCAGCCAGTCGGCGCATGTGCAGTGCGGCTGCGGCCAGGAGAGTTCTGTGCCTGCGCAGAGAGCTCCAGACGACGGAGTCAGGCAGGCGTGGCTTAGCCGCGCATGTTCCGAAGATACTAAGAGCATTTACGGAAGATCCAGGAGGCGGAGATTGGCACAGAGAAGCGATCAGGCTGTAGGAAGGAACCCCAGGTATGTATGAAATTTTTTTTTTTAATCTCCGGTTTCTTTTAAGCTGACATCAGCATGTTCTGCTGCTTGCAATGCATGAAGTAGCTGCACTCTGAGAATATTCCACATAGATTCCAGTGACATCTGCCTGCCTGGGAGCAGACTTCAGTGTGCTAAATCGGCTGCCTAATTTCCTTGCTGCGTAAGCTGCGCATTAGCTGGCTGAGGGGAAGGCATTCGCGTTCTGCGCTTCCTTGAAATGAAAATTGTTCCCAGGCTCTGCAGAATGGAAGTGTGCGGAGAAGACTGTTACTTGGTTACTAATTCAAGTCTGACTAAACTTTAGACCTACAGTCAGAGGTTGTTTTTTATTTTTCTTCTCCTCTTTCTGCTGTAAACGGTCCTCTGAGAATGGTTTGGCATCTTCTGGCTCATACAGTGGTTGTTTTTAATTGGACCTGAACTCTTGCACAGGACAGAAGGAAAACCTAGAGAATTGCACCCTGTATGTATTAAGAGAGTTTAGCCTGTCTAATGGCCCCTCATCTGTGACTATTCACAACTATAATTTGATCCCTCAGCTGTGTCAGCTCTGGAATCTTCTCTGCCACGGCAGAGCAGTTAATTTGTAAACACAGGATTTTAACAATATGTCTGCTTCCATGAAAGCAGGAAGTTGACACACTGTAGATATATTGCAGGATCTGTATCAGCTGTAATAAATGTTTTTCTTTAAAGTTTATTATGCTGTTGCTTATCTTTTGGAGCAGAGAGGAAGATATGAGTTCACGTCCGCTGTAAAGGGATCCTGAAGTGAGAGGGATAAGGATGTTGACATGTTTCCTTTTCAACCATACAAATTTCTTGGCTATCCTGTTGATCCTCTGCCTCTAAGGGTCATTTCACACTGTGCAGGCTGCATTGCAATAGCATTGCAACAGTACTGAAAAAGTGAAGCCTATGCTAAATAGGCATGCAGATTAGGTGCTCCTCTGACTAGAGTATCCACGTGCTTGTTTCAGGTGAGTGATTCGGACACTACTGATGCTTGAAAGATCAGCAGGACTGCCAGGCAAATGGTATTGTTTAAAAGGAAATAAATATGGCAGCCTACATATCCCTCTCACTTCAGGTTCCCTTTAACCTCTTGTTGGAGCTGCAATGGTATATCTACGCTCCTTGGTACTTCATCTTGGCACCAGGGGCGTAGATAAACAAACCTCTCCATGATTGCCCGCCGTGCATGCTCTAATACTCATTCTCATCGCTGCCTGTTAGTACACTGATTAGTAAATGGGAACATGCGTTCCAAAACCCAATCAAAGTGCCTGTAATCAATGATCACCGGCATCAGTGAGATGCCGGTGGTCATTAACAAACAAAGTAAAAACACACACATTTCCTGTGTACTGTTGTCAGTACACAGGAAAAAAGTGTGGGGGGGAACATCTAAAAATAAATTCCTCTAAATTCCCCCCCACTCCCACAGTTGCCAAAATAAGACACTTGTAAAAAAAAAAAAGTGACCTATTTAAAGAGACACTGAAGCGGGGAAAAAAAATTGATACAGTATAATGAATTGGTTGTGTAGTACGGATAATTACTAGAACGTTGGTGGCAAAGAAAATATTCTCATTTTTATTTTCAGTTATATAGTGTTGTTGTTGTTTTTTTTTTATAACATTGCATCATTCTCTAAGATTTGCCGTTTACACACTACTCGGCATTCTCAATGATTTTAAAGAGCAGGCCAGTGAACTATTGAACTGTCCTCTGGAGAGAAAAAGAAAATACAGTGACTGACAGTTGAGATAACAAGCTTAGACAGAGCTCTCTGTGACTTTGAATGTTGTGGAGCTCAATGGCTCTTTTGCATAGATAACTGGAGTTTCTTAACTCTCCCTGTACTGGGAACAATATTAGACTTATGTCTCTGCTCCTAATGTTTTATTTCTTAGCTGTACTACACATACAAATCATTATATCATAATTTTTTTTTCGCTTCAGTGTCTCTTTATAAAAAAAAATGGTTACCTTAGGGACTCAACTTTTTATAATGTATGTCATTAAGGTATACTAATGGCCCATACTCACGAGGGACTTTTGTCGCCCGTGAGTATGGGCCGTCGCACACGCGCGCACCCCGAACTGTCGCCCGCCGCTCATGTCGCCATGCGATTGAAACTTTCAATCGCATGGCGACAGTCGCCGCTGCCCCCCCCGCCGCAACTGTCGCTAGTCCGCGTGAGTACGCGGACTAGCGACAGCAACCTCCATGTAGGTACATGGAGCTTCCGGCGGGGGGAGGAGGAACGTCAGCGACAGCTTCCGCCTTGCCGCTGGTCCCTCTTCCGCGTGTGTACGCGGAGGGACCTGGCGAGAAGCTGTCGCCGGCCTGTCGCCCACACGCTCACGTGTGCTGGCGACAGGCCACATTTCTCGCCCGTGAGTATGGGCCATTAGAGATGGATAAACCGTGAGCTTTCGACTTATAAAAAGCCTTCGTCGGACTGGTTCCTGACCAAAACTGATAAACACAGCTTATATACACTGACATACAGAGGAGAGACATTCTTTAGCAAACATAAATGTAATTAGATGCCTTAACTGTTACTGAGGAGGCTTTCCCAGGCATCCTGGCTAAATTGATAAGATCAATAGAATCATCAACATGACATGAAGCAGACTCTGGTGATGGGGAGACATCGTAAATTCCGAGTTCAAATGGTAACTGGCCTGGTTACATGCACCATTAATTCTAAACTTAAGAGAATTGTGGCCTTTAAAGCCAGCATATGAAAGCAAATAAAATGAATAGTGTCAGTGAATACCATCTTACACAGCATATGACACAAAAATGAATGAAAAGATAGAAAAATTAAAATTGAAAGAATTATGGCATTTAAAACCCATCGCACCAGCACAAGAAGTTAGAGTCCTTGTTTAAACCATCTTGTACAGTTTTGAACCAATGATCTTATCAATTTAGCCAGGATGCCTGGGAAAGCCTCCTCAGTAACAGTTGAGGCATCTAATTACATTTATGTTTGTTAAAGAATGTTTCTCCTCTGTATGTCAGTGTATATGTTACGGCCAGAACCCGAAGTTTGGCCACTTCTAGTTCTGGCCGGCCACTTCGGGTTCTGGCCGGCCAATGCGCGAAGTGGCCGCTGCGCTGCGGCCACTGTTGAAAATGGAATGATTCCTCTGACATTAATGTATCTTCTGGCCGCAGCGCAGCGGCCAAACGTAGAACAACTTAGTTCATTTAATGCAATTCAGCCGGCGGCAATGTAACAATTCAAGCCGCCGGCTTTTTCTCTGCCTCTCTCTCCTCCTCTTATGGGCAGCAGGCGGGGACACACGTGTCCCCGGGAGTCGTTCGTCGCACCAGGAAAGCAGAGCGGGGAGGCTGCAGACATCGCTTCTGCCAGCACCGGCTCTGCAAGAATGGCAGGATTCCCCTGCCGCGACGAACGACTCCGGGGGGACACTCGTGTCCCCGCCCGGCTGCCCATAGGAGAGAGCGAGAGAGGCGGGAGGGGGGGGGGGGGGGGAAGAAGGAGAGAGAGAGATGCAGAGAAAAAGCCGGCGGCTTGAATTGTTACATTGCCGCCGGCTGAATTGCATTAAATTAACTAAGTTGTTCTACGTTTGGCCGCTGCGCTGCGGCCAGAAGATACATTAATGTCAGAGGAATCATTCCATTTCTAACATTGGCCGCAGCGCAGCGGCCACTTCGCGCATTGGCCGGCCAGAACCCGAAGTGGCCGGCCAGAACTAGAAGTGGCCAAACTTCGGGTTCTGGCCGTAACATATATATATATATATATATATATATATACATATATATATATATATATATATATATATATATATATATATATATATATATATATATATATATATATATATATATATATATATATATATATATATATATATATATATATATATATATATATATATATATATATGCTGTGTTTTTCAGTTTTGGTCAGGAACCAGTCCGACGAAGGCTTTTTATAAGTCGAAAACTCACTGTTTATCCATCTCTAAGTTAGCCAATAAATGGTATTATCCTGATTCAAAACTTTTTGCTTTTACTCATGGCTAACGCGGTACAACACTCTACTGCTTCTATTAAGGTATATTAATATTATTTTCTTTTATTTGCTTTATGTTCCTTACTACTGCCGCAAGGTTGTTATCTAAGTAGACTATCAATATCGGAGATCTTATATTGGAACAAAACTAGCTTTCTTAAAGAGGATCTGTGACATCAAAAGATCCCCTGGGGGGTACTCACCTCGGGTGGGGGAAGCCTCCGGATCCTAATGAGGCTTCCCACGCCGTCCTCCGTCCCTCAGGGGTCTCGCTGCAGCCCTCCGAGAATAATGACGTCAATATTTACCTTCCCGGCTCCTGCGCAGGCGCTCTGACGGCTGTCAGCTCCGAACTACACGGAAATACCCGATCGCCGTCTGGTCTGCTCTACTGTGCAGGCACAAGTTTCCGGCGCCTGCGCAGTAGAGCGGACCCGGCTGAGATCGGGTATTTCCGTGTAGTTCGGAGCCGAGAGCAGCCACAGCACCCCCGCTGGAGCCTGCAAAGGTAAATATTGAACTGACAGTCGGGTCTGTCGCCGGCTGTTCGGAGGGCTGCAGCGAGACCCCCGTGGGACAGAGGACGGCGTGGGAAGCCTCATTAGGATCCGGAGGCTTCCCCCACCCGAGGTGAGTACCCCCCAGGGGATCTTTTTGACGTTACAGAGTCTCTTTAAAAATGTAAAATCGGTCACAAATCTGTTATAAATGATGACCTTCTCCATCTAAATTGTATTGTTTTTTGATCGATTGTTGATTGGGAAGGTATCTTACCGAATTGAGCAAGAGAGGGAAGTGCACAAGAGGTAGCTGCAATTACGGCCGCATTAGCTTAGTGCTGCATCTAGCGGTGCCAGCGATGTGATTATTAGTTTAGAACTCTGCTGTTTTCTGATCTAACGTTCCAGTGGTCCTGGGTGACAAACAGGTGAACAGTCTATGCCCTGAGCCACCCCGCAGAACACTTTCAAAAACAAAAACTTATCGTAAAGTGCTCTGCTCAAGGGGTACTTGAGGCGATGTTACATACAATAGGGGATGCTTGGCAAACGCCATCTTTGATAGAGTGGCCCATGCTGTATATAATGCTGATAAACACTTTTTTACCTGATCTAATGTAGTGTGTTATAAGGTCTAAAGAATGCATGCCAAATCTGGCCCTCTGAGCCATCAGATTTGGCCCTCAGGTGGTTTACCCACTTTGCATTATATTTGGCCCACTTAAGACCACCAGAGAAGCTATATTGGAGGGTTACCCCTAGATCAGCAGGGAAGCCATATGTGGAGGGGGAAAGCACTAGATATCAGGGAAATGTATAGAAGGGGGGCCACTAGACACCAGGAAACTGTATAGGAGAGGGAGGACCACAAAACACTAGGGAATTGTATAGATGAGGGAGGGAGGGAGGACCACTAACCACCAGGGAACCGTATAGGAAAGGGAGGACTACTAAACATTAGGGAATTGTATAGGTGAGGGAGGACCACTAAATATCAGGGAACTGTAAAGGGGTCGGAGGAGGTCATTAGACACCAGGGAGAGAGGTGGCCACTAAACATTGAGGTCAGCCCGCGACTTGGTCCCAGAGCCCAATTTCGGCCCACTTTGTATTTGCGTTCCCAGTCTAAAGAGCGCATTGGAAACACAAGCCTTCTGAAATGCAATGTACAATATGTTTGGCTGCTTACAGTTCTGTCCTGTGCAGGTTTACTGGTAAGAGGTGTTACATCTCCATCTGCTGGGGATTAAAGGAGTTGCTCATTCAACAGAGCCATGCTTTTCAGAGTATGGGATGTCTGTCAGTGGTGTTTTCGAGTTAGGCCTCACACTGCAGGGCTCAGGATTTCTAAGGAGAACGGCATTGTGGGAGATTCTGCTCACTTTAGGGACCCCTACCTGGAACACATATCTCTGGGAGCAGCTGATGGTGTCTGTACAGGTTGTAGAAAAGTAGGCAGAAAGTCTCTTGCATTTGTAGTAATGCCATGTCCACATCTGTGACTGTGAGTGTCATCATTTCCTGTCCACACAGGAAGTAAGGTAATCTATGAGTATGGCAGTTTTGTAGTGCAGGGAGGTGTTAGGGTCCCCAACCTTTTTTTTTTTCCTTTTGCTAACGCTCTTCCTTTACCAGAGTCTACCAGTTATCATATAAAACCACAAAGCTGCATAGAGATACACATAGTATAGGATATGGAGGAGTTTCCTTCCATTTGGGGACTCAGACGGTAGTGACTGGATAGTGTACTGGTTAAAGGCTCTGCCTTTGACATGGGAGACCAGGGTTCGAATCCTGGCTAGGACAAGTACCTATTCAGTAAGGAGTTCAAGGCAAGACTCCCTAACACTGCAGGGTGGCCTCTTGAGCGCGTCCCAGTGGCTGCAGCTCTTGAGCGCTTTGAGTCCGACTGGAGAAAAGCGCTATACAAATGTTCGGATTATTATTATATTATTATAAAACTTACAAAATTGTAACCTCTTTTCACATTATTCAAGCTTAAAACACGACGATTTCCTGGAAGGCATCAAAGCATGTCATCAGTCGTTTGGCATACATCAGAATAATGGGCACCAGAGATACAGGATAGTAGAATATCTGTAAATTACCGATATTCTACTATTGGGCAGTGGTTAAAGGGGCACTACAGCAAAAAACTGTAAAATTTAAAATATGTGCAAACATACAAATAAGTACATTTTTTTTCCAGAAAATGAGCCATAAATTACTTTTCCACTATGTTGCTGTCACTTACAGTAGGTTGTAGAAATCTGACAGAAGTGACAGGTTTTGGACTAGTCCATCTCTTTATAGGGGATTTTCAGGGATATATTTATTTTCAAAAGCACTTAGTGAATGGCAGTTGCTCTGTCCAACTGCCAAAAAAACTGTGAGGGGGGCAGGGAAGCTGGCAAGCATCATTGTTTAAATCCTTTTTAGGGAATATCTTTATAAAGAATAAAAGGCTTGCTGAGAATCCCCTATGAAGAGATGGACTAGTCCAAAACCTGTCACTTCTGTCAGATTTCTACTGCCTACTGTAAGTGACAGCATTATAGGAAAAAAGTAATTTATGGCTCATTTTACTCTGAAAGAGACATACTTCTTATTTGTATATGTCTGCACATATTTAAAATTTACAGTTTTTCATTGTCGTGCCCCTGTAAATATCAGTAAACTTTACCGACACTTTACTATTGCCTAACCCTATTCTTGTGAGATTTTCCTATATTTATGCCTAGCCCACTCCAACCCATACCATTGCCTAACCCTGACTGACACCCCTACCCCCCCCCCCCCCCCCCCACGTATGCCTAACCTTAACAGACATCACACATGCGCGCGCGCACACACACACACTCATGCGTAGCACTAACCGAATCCCACTCATGCTTCACCCTAATTCACCCCACCCATGCCTAACAGCACAACACCTCACCCACCATTGCACACTCTATGCTATTTGCGCTGCCTTCGCTGATATATACCCGTACCACAGAAGTTTTGGTGCCCCATAGACAAGGCTCCTGCAATTTGTAGCCGCACTTTGTTTAGGGAGCAGCCCTTGCACTTGCTATTTTATCGTGTAGAACTGATTTATTGGGTGCCTATGAAATGCCCAAACTTCCGCGGTGTTTGGGGAAACCGGGAGCATTTTCCCGGGTCCGAATCTGCACTCTTGGCCGGGAGCCAGCTGAGAACAGCTGACCTGTTGGCAATAGGAAATTGCACGCATTGTGCGATTAAAAAGCAGCATTTTCCCCGCTGTGGAAAAAACACGTATTGCTCCCAGTGCACAGCGATTGCGCATTGGAAACATTGTGTGGTTTGCGTTGCGGAAAACACCCACGATATTTGGCAAGTGTGACCCTAGCCTCAGTATTTTGTGCCTTCACTTTTTTATACCAGTTATTCTGCATAAGTAAGTTGTTTCAGTGCTAATTTGCTTTCCTTTTTTCCCCTTCTCTTTAAGGAAAGAAAAAATGTGAGCGGAACAGATTCCACTGTGACAATGGAAAGTGCATATTGGAATCGTTGAAATGTAATCACCTGGACGACTGTGGCGATAACTCTGACGAGAAGTTCTGCCCCAAGCTCAGCCACCCCACCGAGCTCTCCTTTCAACCCTGCTCCCCCATTCAGTTCCAGTGTCTGTCGCGCTTCACCAAAGCCTACACCTGCCTCCCCAACACGCTGAAGTGTGACGGCAACATCGACTGCCTGGACCTGGGGGACGAGATTGACTGTGACGTCCCCACCTGCGGGCAGTCCCTAAAATACTTCTACGGGGCCTTCAGCTCGCCCAACTATCCTGACTTTTATCCGCCCGGCAGCAACTGCACGTGGCTCATAGACACGGGAGACCGCCGTAAGGTCATATTGCGATTCACGGACTTTAAACTGGACGGCACCGGCTACGGAGATTATGTGAAAATATATGATGGCCTAGAAGAAAATTCTCATAAACTTTTGCGTGTTTTGACTGCTTTTGATTCCCACGCTCCCCTTACGGTCGTTTCATCTTCCGGACAGATACGGGTGCATTTTTGCGCCGATAAGGTCAGCGCGGCCCGAGGATTTAACGCAACGTATCAAGTGGACGGATTCTGTTTGCCGTGGGAAATCCCCTGTGGCGGTAACTGGGGCTGCTATACGGAACAGCAGCGTTGCGATGGCTACTGGCACTGCCCCAATGGGAGGGATGAACTCAACTGTACCATGTGCCAAAAAGACGAGTTCCCCTGCTCCAGGAACGGAGTGTGTTACCCCCGCTCGGACCGCTGCAATTACCAGAATCACTGCCCCAACGGGTCCGATGAAAAGAATTGCTTCTTTTGTCAGCCGGGGAACTTTCACTGTAAAAATAACCGCTGTGTCTTTGAAAGTTGGGTGTGTGATTCGCAGGACGATTGCGGGGACGGCAGCGACGAGGAGAACTGTCCGGTGATCGTACCCACCCGGGTAATAACTGCTGCGGTGATTGGAAGCCTCATATGTGGGCTGCTGCTGGTCATTGCGCTGGGATGTACCTGCAAGCTGTATTCTCTGCGCATGTTTGAACGCAGGTCAGTGAAAAGGTTTATAATGGTTTGGTAGAGGTCCGAGCCAAAACTTTAAAGTTTTTCTTTTAGTTTTGGTAGACTGGAAAAGGATTCCAACCTTGGAACACTACCATAATGTACAAATGTTGGTAACTCTTGCCTCTGCATTAAATACAAAATAGCTGAAAAGAAGTGGAAAATGAATTGTATGTTTAATATAAATACATTTAATGTAGATTTCAGCTCCAGCCTAATAATGTATGACTTTTTAGCTTGACTTGAACCTGAGATGGCGCTGAAGGAAAAAATTATACATACATGGGGCTTTCTCCAGCCCCCTTCAGCCTAATCGGTCCCTCGCAGTCCTCCTTCGCCTCCTGGGTCCTCCGCTACGGCTCCTGGTAATCCGGCCAGTCGGGGTGCAGTGCGTTGGCCTGGCCAGGTACGCTCTTGCTGTCGGGACTGCGCCGTCTGGCCTCGACTAGCCAAATTACCAAGAACCATAGCGGAGGATCCAAGGAGGATGGCGAGGGACCAATTAGGCCAAAGGTGGCTGGAGGAAGCCCCAGGTATGTATACATGTTTCTTTTTGCACCATCTCAGGTACACTTTAAAACAGAACCTGTAGTTGGAAGGGTAAAAGTTACATACTTATCTCAGTAGTTGGAAGTCTAGTAGTTGGAAGTTAGATACTTATCTCAGTAGGTGGAATCCTCTGGATGGTCCAGAGGCTTTACTGGACAGGGCAGTCGCTACTATTGGGGCAATCTGGGCAATTGCACTGACGCCACCCACCCCCACCTGGTCTCCCCCGACTCATGCTCCTCAGGGCCCCTGCAAAGTTTTTGGCAGCATAGCCATGCTTGTATGGATGTGGCTAGGAGAGTGTCTGGAGGAAACCAAGCAAACACAGAGAGAACATGAAGTCCACGCAGATAGAGTCCTGGCCAATATTTGAACCATGAGTTTAACAGTGCAAGACAAGAGCGCTATTTAGTAAATCAGTGCTGCCCATATTACATTATATGGACTAGTTTTTTTGCAGCAAAAATTTCTGCATGCTGTCCATGCCGTGGGGTTTAACAATAATGACCATTATCCGGTGAACGGGTGAGTTATTCAACCATTCAGTCGCCAATTCCTAAACTATAAGGAGACCATTAGGCCCCATTCACACTTGCGTTTTGGCAAGTAAACAGACCAGATCCTGACCTGATCCTGATCAGAACCGTACGGTTCCGATCCGGATCCGGTCCGTTTGTATCAGGCATGCATCAGGCTGCCATCCGGATCCGTGGGCAAAAAATAGCGAAATTTAAAAAAAAAATGTTGGGGTCAGCAGAAGGTGCACGTGTAGAATCAGGTTCCTCCGCTGTAGGCCTCACCTCCACCTCCCGACATACTGCCAAACCGCTCCAGCACGTCTGTCACTGCTGCTCCACTCCAGACATGCTTGGCCCATGTGTCCCCATCCGAAATGGCCGCTCGGATACGCATAGGAAGTGGGGTAGAACGTCAGGTTTTTGTAGGCAGTGTGTTCTGTGCCTTCTGTGCCTTCCGTTCCCCATTGGTTTCTGTGTTCCTGATGGTGCTGTCAGGCTCAGGTCCGGCTCCGGTCCGGGTGCGTGGGCTGGAGATCCGGACCCAAAAAATAGCGCATGTTGGAAAAGAGTCCGGAGTCCGGATCCGATCCGGCTCCGTACTGTACGGAACGGACACGTGTGAACGTCCGCATAGCCTTTACATTGCTATGCGGAACGTACGTTCCGTTTGTACAGTATGCGGTCCGGATCAGATCCGGAAAATCCGGATAGCGAACGCTAATGTGAACCGGGCCTTACTTGCAATAAATTATATGCACAAATACACTTGTGGTAGGATTTAAACTTTCAGTTAACTCCAATTTCTCGCCTCTTTCTTGGATGTAACCACAATGAGTTTCCACCACAAATTCTTGTTTGAGTTCAAAGCAGGCGACTGGGTAGGCCAGACAACAAAATAAACACATCTGGTTCTATAGCACTTCTACACAGTCATACAATGATTGATGAGATGCTAAAAATTCAGTCTTGAACGCAGCTCAGAAATAGGCCTGTCAAAATTGTCAGAAAGTTCATTTGATTGGCTTAACTCCAAACTGCATATAATTTACATTTAATTTGCATCCAAGCTGCATATAATTTACATTTCATTTGGAATATCTGAGAAATGGAACTTCACACAGGCAAAGTAAAGGAATGCAGTTAACCATGCTACAAAAGAGAGCCCAGAAATACCTTTTAATTGAAGAGAACATAAAGCATTCCAACAAAATGATACTCGCCTAAGTTGAGGGAAGGCTGTGGATTGCATAGAGCCTTCCTGGCCCTCTTTCTGTCCGGTCATTCCACCTATGTGCCCTGGTGAAGCTCTTCGACCTATATCAAACACCTCTGTCCGCGCTTGCGCAGTACTGATGTGCATATCTTCGAAAACACTTGGGAATGTGAGCACTTCTGAGTAGTGGTGTGCGCTACTCGTAATCGAAATTTAAATTAGCTAGCACTGCCCGCGGCAGAGGGTGGGGTTAACTTACCTATGTCGCTGCCTATATCTGATGCGGTCCACGTAACTCCACTCCTTCCGGGTTTGAAGGAGGAAGTGGTAAAGTTCCATGGAACGCATCGGCTACAGATGGCGGCATAGGTAAGTTACCACCCCCTCTACCACGGGCAAGGCTATTTAGTTTAAATTTCTATTATGAGTAGCTACTCGTAGAGCGCACCACGCCTGCCGAGGCATCCCAAAGACACAGCCAGACTCGGAAATTCAACAGGAGACATAGGTGGAATGTTAAGAAGGACCGAGGACCTGGAAGGCTCTATGGTATCCAGAGCCCTCCCTCTGCATAGGTACTGTATTTTTTAGACTATAAGACTCACTTATTCTCCCCCAAAATTGGAGAAGTTCACTGCGTCTTATAGTCCAACTGCAGGGAACGCCTGCCAATAAACAATGCCGGGGACTCCCTGTACTGTGCCCATGCAGAGGAGGACACAGGGGGACACAAAGGGGCATAGAGAAGGACACAAGGGGGGGGGGACACAGAGGAATAGAGGGGGACACAAAGGGCTATAGAGGATGACACAAGGGGGCACAGAGGAAGACACTGGGGGAACACACAAAGGGGCATAGAGGACAACACAAAGGGGGACAGAGGAGGACACAAGGGGGCATGAGGTACAAAGGGGGCATAATCCACAAGATGCCCCTTCACCATGGATGCACCAGGTTTTGTATATATTTTTTCCTCTCTGGTTTTTGTCCTCTAAAGCTAGGTGCGTCTTATGGTCAGGAGCCTCTTATAGTCCGAAAAATATGGTATGTATGAAACCTGAAGTGAGTTTCCTTGTTTCAAGTTCTCTTTAAAAAGAAAACTTTTGGAGTTCAAGTGCACCAGAAGCCAGCTTGTCCAGCGTTTGTTGCTCATATGCTTGACTTTATTTAAATCTTTGGTCATTTTTCTCTCTCTGCTTTTGCTTTATTAATAACACATGGCCATTTCTTTTCTCTCTTTATTTCAGATCGTTTGAGACGCAGCTGTCCCGGGTGGAGGCTGATTTGCTGAGACGAGAGGCCCCTCCTTCTTACGGACAATTAATTGCTCAGGGCTTAATCCCACCTGTGGAGGATTTCCCAGTATGTTCCCCCAGCCAGGTGAGTATCTTCTATTCTGCGTGTATCTTTATCCATCACAATAAGCTTTCTAATAACTGGTGCAACAGGAGACCATTTTAACACTGTCAAATACTCTCATTCCATTATCGATCTCTTCAGGGAAAACAGAGATTTAGGGTAAGCATGTAGATACCTCAGTAGAGGGAAGCCTTCGGATCCAAACATTCCAACTTCCACATAGGACTCGCCCCTCCAACATGTAGTATACAATGAGATATTTATTAATCCATAGCGGTAATACAGCACACAAGAAAGCACAACGTTTTGGGCAGAGGCCCTTTCTCAAGTGCTCGGATCCTCCAGAAGCTTCCTCCAATGCCTCACCATTCCAGCGCTGAGACCCCAGAGCTTGTGGCCGCGCCCCTGTATGAGAACTAGCATGACCGCACAGCGCAGGCATAGGATGACTCGCACCTGTGGAGTAGCGTAGAGTCACCACTCGGGCTCAGTGGAAAAAGCTTTGTAGTGCAGGCGAGCTCCGTCAGCTGGCCGTTGTTGCTTGGCTTGGGGGGTCTCAGCACTGGAATGGCGAGGGGGACAGGGGAATACTCTCTACTAAGGTAAGTAAGACCTTTTAGGCTGCTTTCACAGTGTGACGTTACAGCCGCACGTTACAGCAGCCCCTAACGCAGAATAACTGACAGTAATGATAAATCAATGGGCTGTTCAGTGCCCGCGTTGCGTTGGAGTATATACTCTTATTTCGCTGCGTTAGAATGTTTCCACCTGCTCAGTAATGATTTTTTTTTTTTTTTAAATGTGCCGCATGCGCCGTTTTCGTTCGATCAGTATGCGTCAAAGTACGAATCAAGAGACGCATAACGCAGTTCAATGTAACGTCCAACTTCAAAGCTAACATGCGTTGCATTAAGGGCACTTTATGCGACCTTAACGTCGCATTAAACGCAACGTCTTAGTGTGAAAGAGCCCTTAGTGCATTTAATCCTACTGTACTTTAATACTTTTTCTCTCATTAAATTTTTTTATTGAAGATGAATTAACAAAATTCAACCAGACCATGAACCAATGAATGATAAAATACAAAGAGGTCCGATCATAACATGGGGCATAACAGAATTCAGTTTTAAAAGATGCAGAAGTCCAAACAGCCATACTATATACCGTGTTTTTCAGAATATAAGACACTCTGGAATATAAGACGCACCTAGGTTTAGAGGACAAAAACCAGGGAAAAAAATATATACTAAACCTGGTGTGTCCATGTTCCAGGAGCGTCTTGTAGATGTTCTCCCCCAATAATTGTCCTCTGTGTCCCCTTCTGTCCACCAGGGCCTCGATTCACTAACCGGCGCGAAGCCGGTTAGGAGGCCTTAACAGTTAGTAGGCGCAAACCACAGCGTTAGGTGGTTTGCACCTGTCAAAAACCCGAGCGGTTCTTGCCTTTTTCATGATTGCAAACTCAGTAAAGGACCAGCCCTTAAAGCGTTGCTATCATATAAAGGACCACCCACATCGCGCGCAGCACGGCGGGACAGTAATAGTGCGCGGTGCGACGACAACGTTGCACCCGCTGCCTTGTAAACAAAACGGCCTTTTACAAGGCAGCGGGTGCGGTTATCGTCACACCGCGCACTATTACTGTCCCACCGCGCTGCGAGCGATGTGGGTAGTCTTGTGCTATTAGTGCCCACAAAGCTACTTATGGAGCACTAAGCGGCTGTTCACTCCGGCGCTATCAATTAGCACCGGTTAGTGAATCAAGCCCCATGTGTCCCCTTCTGTCCCCGTGTCCTCCTGTTTATCCCACTGTGTCTTGCTTTGCACCCTTCTGGCCCCATGCCTGTGTCCTTTCCTGGCCCCCTGTGACCTCTGCATTCCCCTTCCAAGCAAGTGCAGTAGAGCCGACTGGCGCGACTGAGCCAGGTTACTGGGACCGATACCAGGCAAACGGAGGCACTCAGGAGGATGGCGAGGGACGTATCGGTGCTCATGGGGCTGAAGAAAACCCGAGGTAAGTATAAAATCTTTTAAATATTTCTTCTTAGGTACACTTTAAAGAGAGAGGCTTTTAAAAGTGACCATACATTAATGCCATCTGATTTAGCCAAAAGATAGATCCCTCTCTGATCAAATTCTGAACCGAAAGGGATCTATTACTGCCACACACTGAAATTAGATTAATAGATTTCAACATAAAATCTATTTAAAGCCAGTGGGGAGATGAAGACAGAAGGACAAAGGAGAAAGTGTGCTGACCAGGCAGGTGAATGGTGAGTAAGCTCTGCTGTGAGTACGCTGCAGGGGCCTCTGAAGTGAGAGACATAAAGGCTGCCATATTTATTTCCTTTTTTAAAGAAAACCTGTAACTAAAAAAAAGTTCCCCTGGGAGGTACTCAGCTCAGGTGGGGGAAGCCTCTGGATCCTATCAAGGCTTCCCCCGTCCTCCTGTGTCCCACGGCGGTCTCGCTGTGCCCCTCCGAACAGCCGGAATGTAAATATTTACCTTCCCGGCCTCAGCGCAGGCGCAGTATCGGCTCTCCGCTCGGAGATGGGCAGAAATAGCCGATCGCTGTCGGCCCACTCTACTGCGCAGACGCAAGTCTCCTGTGCCTGCATAGTAGAGCGAACCCGACAGAGATCGTCTATTTCTGTGCTGAGAGCCGCAACAGCGCCACCCGCTGGAGCCTGGGAAGGTATATAGATCAAGCCTTGACGGGGAGGATTGCGGGATGCTTCGGGGGAACCAGCACTGGATTGCCTGTAGCTACAGGGGAGCGGGAAGCCTCACTGGGACCCTGAGGCTTACCCCCTTCCAAGGCAAGTACCCCCCAGGGGACTTTTTATTTATTTTTTATAGTACAGAGTCTCTTTAAGCAATATCATTTGCCTGGCTGTCCTGCTGATCCTCTGCCTCTAATACTTTCAGCCATAGTCCCTGAACAAAATATTGTCAGACCTGACAAGATTAGCTGCATGTTGTTTCTGGTGTAATTCAGCCACTACTGCAGCCAAATAGATCAGCAGGGCTGCCAGTCAACTGGTATTGTTTAAAAGGAAATCAATATGGCAGCCTCTGTTTCACTTCCCTTGGGTTCACTTTAACCTCTTGCCGACCGCCCACTCATAACGCGCGTTGGCAAAGTGGTAGCTGCAGAACCAGCGACGCACATCTGCGTCGCCGGCTGCAGGCTAACTAATCAGGAAACGCGGCTGCTTCCTGTCAATTCACGGCGGGGGGCTCCATGAATAGCCTGCGGGCTGCCGATCGCGGCTCGCAGGCTAAATGTAAACACGAGCGGGAATAATCCGCTTTGTTTACATTTTTACAACGCTGCTAACAGTAGCAGCGTTGTACCAGATCAGCGATCCCGGCCAATCAGCGGCCGGGGATCGCTGTCACATGACAGGCAGGAGCCTGTTAGAGGCTGCACAGGACAGATCCGTTCCTGTGCAGCCTCCGATCTCCGGGGCAGGGAGGGAGAAGAGGGAGAGGAGAATCCTGCCGTGGAGGGGGCTTTGAGGTGCCCCCCCCCCTCCGCCACCCACATGCATGCAGGAGCGATCAGACCACCCCCCCAGCACATCATCCCCCTAGTGGAGAAAAAAGGGGGGCGATCTGGTTGCTCTGCCTGTTATTTGATCTGTGCTGGGGGCTGTAGAGCCCACCCAGCACAGATCTTAGAAATCGGCGCTGGTCCTTAAAGGACTTACGAGGCCAAAATGGCTAAAAAAGCCAAGTACCTGCAAGATGTTTAAATGCACGGAGGACGCGGTCCGCGCCCTCCGTGCAGCTCTGCCGGGTCCCCTTCCTGAGATCGCCCCCCGTGCCGATCGCGACCCCACAGGCCGGGTCGGGCTCTCGTGCCGCTCCCAATATGGCCGCTTCCTCTGGCCGCGGCAGCGCAGTCCGCCTGGCCGCGAGTGCGGCTGCGCAGCTCTAGGGCCAACCCCTCCGATATACACTACAGTGCGTGGTTCGGGGGGTTGGCCCTAGAGCTGCGCAGCCGCACTCGCCGGACTGCGCAGCCGCGGCCAGAGAAAGTGGCCATATTGGGAGCGACACGAGAGCCCGACCCGGCCTGTGGGGTCGTGATCGGCACAGGGGGCGATCTCAGGAAGGGGACCCGACGGACCTGCACGGAGGGCGCGGACGGCGTCCTCCGTGCATTTAAACACTCACAACAAGGCTTTTATAGTGCACAATTAGTTCAGGCCCAGAGACCCTGACTGGTAGATACTGCGAAGAAAGAACAAATGCAGAGCGCTCTCTGGTGCAATAAATGTTTTAATTGAAACTTCCTGCATTAAAAGTTACTTACGTAAAAACAATGATATCCAGCATATCACACAATGGAGTACAGAATCTGCTACTCCTGCAGCTGTATCCACCACGCTGTTGTCCCCTGCACTATGGCCAGTAGTGTAGATGTCCACTCTCATCAAACAGACCAGACCGTTCTCTTGCGTGGGTATTGTTCCTTTGTTGGTTGTGTGCTTCAGTGTTGGTCAGCTGAGGCAACAGCCAACACAGCAGATGATTCATAGTAGTTTTAATATTTTATATACGGGTTGTTCCTTGGATTCCACCATACTTAATGGGATAATTGCGGGTATTGATACCCTATTTGCTTTGAGTTTGGATCTTTTGCACCATACCAGAGAAATAATAGGATGGCTTTATAAGAGACCACCAAATAATCTCAACGTTTTATTTCTAGTGTTTGATATAACAGGCTATTATGCACATCATTTTTATTTATTTATTTTTTGGGGTATGTTTATATTCATTGCACCAATCTCTGTATTCTTCTCTCTTTTGTATCACAGGCTTCCGTCTTGGAAAACTTAAGACTAGCCGTCCGGTCTCAGCTGGGCTTCACATCGATCAGACTCCCGATCACAAGGCGGTCCAGCAACATTTGGAACAGAATTTATAACTTTGTGCGCTCGCGTAACTCCGGATCCCTGGCCTTGGTGTCCACTGACGGGGACGGTGCGTCAGGGCGCGGTGCTGGCAGAGACGACCGGGGCGGCACGCATCGGGGCCTGTTCTCTGTGGAGTCCGATGATAACGATGGAGAACACGATAGGAGGGATCCGCAAGGGGCCGTTGGAGGTGTGGCAGCTCCTCTGCCTCAGAAAACGCCCCCTGCTTCAGCCGTGGAGGCTTCTGTGAGCGGTAGCGGCAGTTCAGCCACTTCAACATCCAGCAGCAGTACATCGGACCCCGGGCGGGACGCCCCGGCCCCAGAACCGGCGGTCATCAGTCCAGCTCGCCAGCAGCTTAGCAGCGCACTTAGCCGAATGACTCAAGGTTTGCGTTGGGTACGGTTTACTCTGGGAAGGTCGAGCGCTGCTGGCCAGAACCAAAGCCCCCTGCGGCAGCTGGATAGCGGCAGCGTCGGCAGAGATGAGGACGACGATGTGGAGATGTTAATCCCATCTTTAGACTTTGACCTTAATGACTGCACTAGACCCTTACTTGATCTTGCTACCGAGCAGGGGCAAGGACTTGCACAGCACAGCCCCACCCCTCAAGGCGCCAGGCGCTGCAACCGGGACGGGCCTTGTGAGTGCTGCGGCATCGTGCACACCGCTCAGATTCCAGACACCTGCTTAGAGGCGGTGCTAAAGAATGAGGCTAGTGACGACGAGGCATTGCTTCTCTGCTAGGCGCACGCCCACACACAGCACTGGCAATGTATGTTTGGAGCAATATCTAGTCACTGTTTTGTACTTCACAGAAAAAAAAGAGGGCCTGGAGGATACAAGTGGCCCCCTGAGCCACCCCAGGCCCCGGTCCTGCTTCATGGCACTTCTGGTTATTACAGTGAAATGTTTTGTCTGCGGAAGTGTAGGTGGAAGATCCATTCATAATGGTTTAGGATTGATAATATATTTAAAGTGGACCTGTATGCATTTAGACAGTTTAGCCTGTCGAATTCCCTCTCATCTCTGACTAATCACAAGTGTAACTTGATCCCTCAGCTGTGTCAAGCTGGCTTCCTCGGCAGATCAATTTGTAAACACAGGATGTTAACTTATGTCTGCCTCCGGGAAAGCAGGAAGTAGACACTGCATTTTTATTGCAGGATTTGTATCAGCTGTAACAAAAGAAATGTTCTTTCTTTAAAGGTTATTATGCTGCTGCTTATCTTTTAGAGCAGAGAGGACGTTCTGAGTTCAGGTCCGCTTTAAAGTGGATCTGTCATCTGCATAGGACGGTAGCGAGCATTTTGTGGGCCGACCTAATCTCATGCCTGTCCATCTCCTGGGAACTGCAGAGGGCGCTGTAGCACCTCGTACCTCTGTGAATAAAATCGCTGATTATATACGGTACGCTCTGTTCGCCTTGATGCACGTAGAACCTGATCCTTGTCAGACAGACATAGGAGATGCTCCACAGCCTGAGTAACACGTGGGTTGATTTCTCCTGTGGCTTTGCACAGCTACCGCGTCTTGATTGCCAGAACTCACAAATTGCAGGCTTCTCAGCAGGCTATGCAAATCAGCATCTGTAGTTTCAGGAGAGCCGCAATTCACTTTGATCCGCTGCGCTAAACTAAAATTCAAGATAATTATTACTTCATTTGAAGTCAGATAGGATTAGATGAGTCTGAAACATGGGATCTTCCCATAACAAAGAATAATTACGCATTGTAGTTTCTCTGTGCTTTTGATCTAGACATTCTTCACTGTGAATGCTTGGACTGCTGCACGTTTCTGTCTTCTGAGTGCCCCTCGGCAGCCGGTCAAGCTTTGCTTTCTGTAGTGTTGATTGTGTGTGGCAGAACTCAAGGAGGAGCATGTGATTGGTTTGATCAGGTGATGAGATTTGGAGGGCTCTGATTTGCTGGCCATCGTCATGTGCTAAAGTAGGAAGTGTTAAGAGCAAAGCTGAGCCTTTGGAATCTATCAGCTTGATCTCACGTCTCCTCGGTATCTGCTACACAGGAGCAAGACTAGCTGTCAGCTCCGGAAAGATCAGTTAAAGGCCTCTTGCACACTGCTTGCGATTCTGATTCAGATTCCACTTTTTAATCAGTTTTTACATCCGATTCAGATTCCGATTTGCAGTGTGCAGGGAGCAACCTTTAAATCGGAATCTGAATCGGATGTAAAAACTGATTAAAAAGCGGAATCTGAATCGGAATCACTTGCAGTGTGCAAGAGGCCAAATATTGCTGCCACAGATGACCAATCAGAGCACAGAGTACCTACGTTTTTCCTGTTATTGAACTGTCCAAAACGAAGCTACCTGGAGTGGTAGGCAGCCATCAATATAATGCATTTTTTTGCCCATTTACCTTATTTTGATTATAGATACCTTTCACCCCAGACTAAGATTTTAAAGTCAATCTTGGCAGTAAATAAAATCAATCTAGGTTCCTGACATGCTTGGTACTTAGTGGTACTCATTGTCTGTTCCCACTTGGCAGTGCAAAAGCCTTCCAACTATTATTATTATTTTTTTTTTATTATTTGAATAGTGCCAACATCTTCTGCAGCGTTGTACAGTCTTGCCACGAATTCACCCTCAGAGGAGCTCACAGTCTAATCCCTACCATAGCTATATGTCCACTGTAGTCTAGGGCCAATTTAGGGGAAGCCAATAGACTTATTAGTATGTCTTTGGGATTTGGGAGGAAATCATCAAGTTGGGCAAAAATGGCGCTGGAAATTTAGGCGCACAAGGCACCCGCATAGGACATAATAGAAATTACGGCTATATTGGCGCCCAGGCAGTAATTTGGGTACATCAGCACACCAGTCTTAATAATTCATGCATCGTACATTTCTTGTGCACTATTCCACACAAATATCCACATGCCTTGAGAAAGGGGGACCCTGTGAGACCCTTAAAACAATTGTCTGATAAATGTGTGGATTAGTGCACAATAAATGTGCGTTGCACAAATTATTAAAGGGACTCTGTAACAAAAATGTCATTGTGTTTTCTACCATCCTACAGATTCCTAAACCTATTATAATGTGCTCTGGCTTACTGCAGCACTTTCTACTATCACCATCTCTGTAATAAATCAGCTTATCTTTCCCCTGTTGGACTTGTCTTCCTGTGTCTGGAAGGCTGCCAACTCTTCAGTGTGATCTGCTATGCATGCCCCCTCTATTCTATGCACACTCCCCTGTGCGTGTGTGTTATTTACATTAGCCAGCTTTTCTCTGCTCTCTTATCTTTTACAAGCTGGATAAATCCTCTGTCATCACATACTGATGAGTCACATACTGCAGAATTACAGACAACCTGGCAGAGCTGTCTGCAAGAGTAAACAAACAATCAGCTTGTAACTCTTCAGTGAGCTGCAGGGGGAAAGAAACACACAAATGATCTCTTGAGATTCAAAAGGAAGGCTGTATACAGCCTGATTGTGTATGGATGTATTTTCTATGTGTGGACATACTGTACATCAACCTACTTCCTGTTTTGGTGGCCATTTTGTTTGTTTACAAACAAACTTTTTAAAACTGTTTTTGACTACTTTTAATGCGGCGGGGAGTGGCGAAATTGTGACAGAGGGTAATAGGAGATGTCCCCTAACGCACTGGTATGTTTACTTTTGTGCAATTTTAACAATACAGATTCTCTTTAAGACTGGTGTGCTGATGTACCTGAACTACTGCATGATTTAAGTGATTCTGCCTTGTCACAACATCAAACACCCGGAACCTGATGGTGTGCCAACTTTATCTTTTTCTATAGGCAGTCATTTGGGCGCTTCAAAGAGACAAAGCCCAAATTACGATAAAAACAGTGTAATTTGGCTGCCAGCGCACAAATGACCGCTAGCTGTAGCCAATTGTCTAAAACCATTACTTCTATGTTCTACTTGATCTGCTACAATCTACATTGAGCACAGCTTGTGCGCCCAGTTACTGATAATTTACACAGGTGTCCTTTTAGGCGCCCCGATCCCCACCCCCAAATGACCTTATCCAGCTCCCACCTGCAAAGTGACCTGAAGCCTCTAAATTCATAAAGTGTGTCTCGAGGTAACAGGGGTGCTAATATTTGTTGCCTGCCCACACACATGGGTAGAGCATAGCCTGATCAGGCTTAAAGAGGAACTTCAGCCTAAACAAACATACTGTCATTAAGTTACATTAGTTATGTTAATTAAAATAGGTAATATAATCTCTTACCCACCCTGTTTTAAAAGAACAGGTAAATGTTTGATTTCATGAGGGCAGCCATCTTTTTGGTTGAAAGGAGGTGACAGGGAGCATTAGACACAGTTCCAACTGTCCTGAGCACCTCTCCCGGTTGCTAGGCAACGTGAACAACAACATAGGAAATCCCATAATGCTCTGCACAGCATCAGGGGAAAAAAGCCCGGGGGTTTTTTCTTTGATGGGTGGAGCTTAGCTAAAAATGCAGCTAAAAATTATGCTTTGGTAAGAAAAACAAAGTTCTGATGCTGTGAAACTGTTAAAGAAACACCAAGCCTTTTCAGTTCTGCTGAGTAGATTTTTAGTCCGGAGGTTCACTTTAATGTTACGTGATCCATCCTGATTGCTGAATACTCTTATTAATGCCTTATTTTCAGAAGTCTGGTCAAAATTCCTGGAAACCGCCACTGTAAAGCACTTTGTATTGCAGTACAGAAGATCCGCTCTGCCCGCTGACCCCTCTCCCCCACTTGCTTTGCCCTCCCTAATCAGTTAAATGTCATCGACCAATTTTGGGGAAGCAGTACATTATCAGATTACCAGAATAGTAGGAGGTGCCCTTGTTGTATATTTCAAAGATACTGGTCGTTTAACCATATGTAGAATAAAATAAAAATAAAATGATTAGCCTACCTTATAGAAGGAGACATTATTCGAAAAGGTAGTCAAGTAGATTTATTGGTAAAAGCACTTCGGACAATTTTCAGATTGATTGGATAAAATGATGTTGCTTTTCAGAGATTTAGTAACTGTCAGCAAGGATTAGTGGGCAGCATGGTGGTGTTGTAGTGGATAGCACTCCCGATTTGCAGCGCTGGGTCCCTGGCTCGCATACCAGCCATGTGGGTTTCCCCCGACACTCCAGTTTCCTCCCACATACCAAAAACATACTAAGGAGCAATTGGCTTCCCCCTAAATTGGTCCTAGACTACGATGGACAGAGGACTATGGTAGGAATTGTTTGTGATGAGACTAAGTACTCTGTACAGCCCTGCGAAGATGTCAGCACTATATAAATACTATCTAATAATAATGAGTACTGATGGCGAATGAGCCGTTGTTAATTCCATCTTGGATATAAATGAAATGCAGCTTTCTATTGGGTCAGTCCAAATTTTCAGGAAGTGCTTTTAATTGGCCCAATCCCAATCTGCGAATTTGCATTAAAGAGAAACTCTGACCAAAAATTTAACTTTATCCCAATCAGTAGCTGATGCCCCCTTTTACATGAGAAATCTATTCCTTTTCACAAACAGACCATCAGTGGGCGCTGTATGACTGATATTGTGGTGTAACCCCTTCCTCAAGAAAAGTTCAAACTTTTGGCAGTTTCTAGGCTGTGAACCTTGTTGCGTTGTGGAAAATAGCTGTTTACAGCTGTTTCCAACTGCCAAAAAAGCAAGCAGCAGCTACGTCACCTGCCAACAGTAAAATGTCCACTGGAGTTCCTCTTTAAAGGAGTTCTTTCGCGAAAAAAGTAGGCAGTTAAAAAATGTGACAGATGACAGGTTTTGGGCCAGTCCATCTTTTTAAGGGGGATTCTCAGGGCTTTCTTTGTTTTCAACAGCATTTCCTGAACAGTTGCAAAATCTAACTGACATAATAGTGTGCAAGTGATTAGGGAGGCCGGCTGGTATCTTGCTATTTTGGCAGTTAAACTGCTGTTCAGGAAATGCTGTTGAAAACAAAGAAAGCCCTGAGAATCCCCCTTAAAAAGATGGACTGGCCCAAAACCTGTCATCTGTCACATTTTTTAACTGCTTACTTTTTTCGCGAAAGAAGCCCTTTAACCTGCTGGGCGGTCTGGACGAGCTCAGCTCGTCCAGTACCGCCGGAGCCTGCCGCTCAGGCCCTGCTGGGCCGATTTGGCTCAAATAAAAAGCAGCACACGCAGCCGGCACTTTGCCAGCCGCGTGTGCTGCCTGATCGCCGCCGCTCTGCGGCGATCCGCCGCGAGCAGCGGCGAAAGAGGGTCCCCCCAGCCGCCTAAGCCCAGCGTAGCCGGAACAAAAAGTTCCGGCCAGCGCTAAGGGCTGGATCGGAGGCGGCTGACGTCAGGACGTCGGCTGACGTCGATGACGTCACTCCGCTCGTCGCTATGGCGACGATGTAAGCAAAACAAGGAAGGCCGCTCATTGCGGCCTTCCTTGTTTATTCTGGGCGCCGGAGGCGATCGGAAGAACGCCTCCGGAGCGCCCTCTAGTGGGCTTTCATGCAGCCAACTTTCAGTTGGCTGCATGAAATAGTTTTTTTTTTATTAAAAAAAAACCCTCCCGCAGCCTGCCTGGCGATCTTAATAGAACGCCAGGCAGGTTAAATGTGCATACAGTCTGAGATTATGAGCTTCTCATTCACCATCTCTTTGGCCTCGTTCACCTCATACACGGTTCTGTGCACATTTGGAAGTGCGTATGACATGGTGACAAGCAAGAACAGCAGAAGGGCATAGACGGCCTTTCTGCCCTTCACGTCATAGGCGCTGTGCAGCAGTATGACGCGCTTGTGTACTGCTGCCTGCATTTTGCCCGCAAGCGCAGAGCTGACCCATCACTGGATGGGATCAGCAGCACAGCGGGTAGCACACCGATGGCGTTCGATCGTATGCATTACGTTCTGATCGCACGGCCATCTGCGCTAGTAGAGGTGTACGAGGCCTTAATGATCCTTAAACAAGATGCTTCTTTTCCACGCTTGTTGCAAATTTATAACCTACTGCGTGGATTTACAAACTGAGCCATTCAAAATCGGCAGCTACCGATTTTTGTTTTCTATTGATTTTGTTTTGTGTTTTTGTTCAGTTTCAAGTTTCATAGAAATTTGTAACTAACCAGACAAGACACATGACATTTATATTGTGCTTTTCTCCTGGCGGACTCATAGCAGTAGCAGTGTTATGGAGGCTTGCCCAAGGTCTCCTACTGAATAGGTGCTGGCTTACTGAACTGGAGGATTATTTGTTTTTGTTTTTTTTAAACTTCGGTTCATGTGATTGGATGTTTGAAAACACAAATTTGCATCCAAGCTTTTCATTGGACCTCTCCTTCACCACATGACTCATCAGTATCGGCAAATATTGATGCTTATATCTCCATGGCAGAGTACCATAAACCGGTAGGCTTTAAAGACAAGCCAGGTGTGCATCAGGAAGAAGGACAAAGTAATCCAGTTAGCGAGTTCCCAGGGGATTGATTGGCTGTTGGATCAGCATGCAGAATAGCTGCTGTGCAGGTGACCAGTGCACTTTAATGGCTCCATGAGCAAACTACTTTTCAACACAGCTCTTCGGTACAGGAGACTCCTTGAATCCAAGTCATTAACTGTTGGGATAAAGTGTCTTGTGTACCAGTGTCTGTAGGACTGTTCTCAATGCCCATAGCAACCAATCAAATCACCTGGTTTTTTTTGTTTTTTTTTTCCTCTCTCTCTTTTTTGCTGTCTGTATTTTAAAGAAACCTGAACAGAGGAGTATGATTGGTGCTGTTGCTGATTTCATTTTGTACACAATATTTGCCTGGCCATTGCCTGTAATACCTTCACAGTCACTGATCCAGAACTAGTATGCAGATTGGGCATTCTGACTCCACTGCCCACATGCCAGATGTACTCAAGCACTGCTGACACCAAAGGAAAGTTTGGCAGGCAACTGGCATTTTTTAAGAGTAATGATGGCCGCTTCCTCACTCTAGATTTCAGGTTTCGATTAAAGTGTGCCTTTTTGACATTTGTGGAGGTTGTCCTCTTGACCGCCTCCGTAGAAAAAGTGATTCAAATGCTAGATTGCTGGATGTAATGTGAATCATTTCAATGTTAAAGCCTTTTGGGTCATAAGCCTGGAACAGGTTTACAGATTAGGGGTGTGCTCACAAGACTGTGAGGGGAGACGCTACAAAAAGTAGATCTGTTCCAAAACAAACTTTATTAACATGCACAAAAATGTACTAAGTTTCCATTATTCCAATATTGACAAATGTATCTAGATGTACAAGGGTGATGACACTTGTCTGTTTCGGACCTCACCAGTTCCTCTATCAAGCTTTTAGACATTGGAATAGGCTGTTCTTGCAAATGTATAAAGGGTGTAAATCTTAAAAGATACATGAGACCAAAAGAAGGAGTGCATCTTTACTTGGAGCTTCTTCCAGCTCCTAGAAGTCTCTGTATTCCTTGCCAGAGTTCCGCAGTCACCAAGTTTCCTGGTGTCCTCTCCGTAGTGGACCCTGACCCAGTTGGGTGCTACGGCACATGTGCAAAATGCTCTAAGCCACGGAAGCACACGCACTCATGCATGCGCAGAGGTTGGTCGGCAGCTGCTACGGAGCGGACAGCAGGAGACTTGGTGACCGCAGAACTGTAATGAGGGACACAGAGACTTCTAGGGGCTGGGAGAAGCCCCAGGCGTGTAAATATGCTTTTGTACTTTTGGCATCATGTATCCTTTAAAGTGCAAGCCACTTCCTTTTGCAGGCATGGCGGTTTCCACATCTTTCCCACTTTAAGACTGTGCTATACAGGTAGTCCCCGGTTAACGAACGAGATGGGGAACTGTAGGTTCGTTCTTAACCTGAATCTGTTCTTAAGTCGGAACAATGTGCCATCTCTGTCCCCTGTACCGCTTCTGTGTCTCCAGTGTCCCTCTATGTGTCACCTCTGCCCCCTGTATCTGCTTATACAAGTTTAAAAGCCATTTTTTCTTAGAATTTTTTTTTAAATCGATTTTCTCAAAAACTACACGTCCAATTTGAAAAATGTTTTTTGACTTGTTCCCATGGAAAAACCGAACCCATGCCGTTCCTAATCGGCAGGTCGTTGGGGACTACCTGTATACATTAGAAAAATAACCTATTCCAATGTATAAAAGCCTGATAAAGGACTTGTTGTGGTCCAAAATGCAATAAAGCCCGTCACCATTTTACATCTGTTTTTGGACTATACAATATGATTGGCTGCTTTGAAAATAGAAGCCTGGAACATTTTGGTCTGTTAATCAAGTTAACGTGTTTTGTCACAGATCTTTCTTCTTTTTGGGTCACCCAACCCCACCCCACCCCCTCATATTCTTGTTGTGACAAGTGAGTTTAGTGATTGCTCTTCCCTTTACAATGAATGATGCTAGTCACAGCACTTGCTGTGTGCTCTTCTTGTGAATGCTTCTCAGGGCTGTGCACAGCAGCATCCTGGACAAGTACAGCACTCTCCCTGCTATGACTATAGCTTCAGGAACGTGCAAAAGAAGAGTACGCTGTGAGGACAGTGCATGGCTGAGCCCAGTCAATTAACTGGAGGGGACAGTGCCACACCCAAGGGGCATCTGTCAAAGTGGAGTGGTCCCAAAGATTATGCGGGACTTGGAGAAACCCAGCTATGGCCACATTATGTTTATTTTTTTAGTTCAGTTTTTCTTTTTTAGTCACCGGCCTGTTGCTGTTGTTCTTTGCCTTATTCTGTTTTAGGTTTACTTGGGCATTTAGGAAAGGGTCACCCTGGTTGCTCTGAGTAACGAGCATTCATTCCTTCAGACACTCCTATACAAGGCCATGTGTGTTATTTTTATTCCATTTGTTGAGTGTTTTTTTTATGTTATGGGAATGTAAAATATGTTTGTTTTTTTTTAATCCTATTTAGACTTTTTTTAATTTACTACATGTGTATATACATATGCTTTTCAGCCGTATGAAATCTGTGATTGGAAGGTCACTACTGGCAGGCACTTGCTGTCTGCTAAAGAACGCCTCTACCCAGAATTCCGATAGACCTTTTCCTGACTTAGGAGAGAGTTGATAAAATGGTACAAATGAGATAAGACCGTGGCCCCAGTTGCTGCACTGTCCCTGTAATATTATAGACTAACATTTCACATATCCTGGTTGCATAGGAAAGCACTTAAAGTACACCTGTCAAAGGAAAAATATGGGGATGGGCGATGCACACCCCAAACCACACCCCTTATCTCCAAACCACACCTCCAACGGCCCCTGGCAAGTTTTTGTCTTTAAAATGAATTTTGGTTTACATTTCAAGCATTAGGAGGGGCATGCAAGTTGTTTTTAACAATGTGGTCTCTCGCTGGTGGTCACAGAGGCTGTGGCGATCATTTGGCACCGACTCAGACAAGACTAATGTGTGTACAGCTCTTACGGTGTCATTTAGGAATCCATCAGAGCAGCTCACTGTGTGAAGAATCAGCCCGCTGGGCTGGTATTTACCTGCCAGCCAGACACCACCAACCTGTCATCCCACCTCCTTTCTCTATTGACAGTGCATACTGTCCTGCTGTGTCTGAGCAGCGTGTAGGTACAGCACTCATTGTTTGTGTCACCCTAATAATCAGGAGGGGAACAATGGAGGGGAACATTGGAACTGCTTGTATGCAAGGCTAAAACCCTGGAAGCAAGATTGGCACTCCCTCCCTCCTTTCTTTCCCCTGACATAAACTCTACAACAGCAGGTCTTCCCTGCTCACTATTGAGCACTGTTGTAGCGTTACTGCAGAGCTCCAGGCAGTAGATGTATATATTCGGGGCGGCAGTCTGCAGCACATGGAGCTGCTTCCAACTGGCTATGGAGGGCATGATTCCCATTCTATTAAGATGCTCGCCCATCCTATGAGAGTTAGACCGCTCTACAGCCGACTGGAAGCTTCTATACTTGCAGCTGAAAACTGCTGTGCATGAAAACCATACAAATCTACAATGATGCACAATATTCAGCAGATGAGACTGGCTGCACGGGGGGGATGGCGCACAATACTGCCCAGTACTGCTACTCTGGCTAGTGCTCTGGGGTGACAGCCAGGTCCCAGGAAGGGGAGGCCCCATTGTGCCTTCATTTGTACACCTGCTGTATTTGTTTATTAGGTACAGAAGTATGTAGGGCAGTGATGGCTAACCTTGGCACTCCAGCTGTGGTGGAACTACAAGTCCCATGAAGCATTGCAATACTCTGACAACTATGTGCATAACTCAGGGAGGCAGAGGCATGATGGGATTTGTAGTTTTGTTGCAGCTGGATATAGGAGAATTGCATCAAAGAAGAAGAAATGTACACATTGCTGCAGACAGAGGGCAGCAGTGAGCTGTCGCTGACTTCAGGATCTGTATTTGATGTCCCAGCAAAATCCCAGCAGCGTTTCCACCATAAGCTAGGTATATTATGGCTAGGTTTACACTAGTGTCAGGCAAAATAAAATCCAGTGCTGGTTCTATGTTACCACCCCTTCACCTGTGACATCAGCTTTGCTTGGTAGTTTCCTCATCTTGGAGCCTGAGAGAACTCCGTGTAAGTGACAGGAAGGTCATTGCATGCAGCATCTGCCACACACACCACAGATGGAACATCTGTCGGCAAGAACAGTTCTTATGATAGGAACAATGGGAAACGCTGGAGCAATGTCTTCAGGGCTGTGAAGTGGGTACAAAAATCACCCGGCTCTTCAGTTTATGAAACCTCTTACTCCAGGTACCCAAAAATTGTTTTGACTCCACAGCCCTGGTTGCCTTAGCTGCGTCTCCTCTACACGCATGCTCTGTGTGATCTTTTAAAGATGTACCCCAAATTCTTTAAAGAGAACCCTAGGCAGATTCATGAAATCTTAATAGGACACAGAGGCATGCCCTGTGCACAATGATATGCCTCTGTGTCTTTCTGCACCGGCCCTAGTCCCCCCACCCCACCCCTGGGGTCTGCTGTCTCCACTGAAAAATACCGCCAGGCTAGAGACAAACTGCTTGTCGCTAGCCTGCTACTTACCTGCGCTTGTCAATCAGCTTCTCCTCCATAGCATGGCACTCCCTGCCTCCGCTAGCTTCCTCCAATCGGAAGCTAAGCCGCGACCCAGGAAGTACTTCCGGCGGCTTAGTCTCCGATTGGAGAAAGCTAGCGGGGGGGAGCCACGCTATGGAGGAGAAGCTGATTGACAAGTGCAGGTTAATAGCAGGCTAGCGACTAGCAGGTGTCCCTAGTCTGGCGGTATTTTTCAGGGGGGACAGCAGACCCCAGGGGTGAGGGGGACTGGGGCCTGTGCAGAAAGACACAGAGGCATATCATTGTGCACAGGGCATGCCTCTTTCCACCTTGGTGCTGGTCTGGGGACACCCCTCATGCTCTGCTCATTGTGAACCCAATCCAATGAGATGTGATGTAAAGCTAGAGGTGTTCCTCTGACCTGCAGCTTTCACAAGCAATCGCTGAGGTCACCGACAAGACTTTGAAAAATACTTGCTGGAACAAACAAAAACAGTTTCCGGACCTTGCAATAGGTATTCACTTCCTCCTTGTACTGTATCTTTTCATATAAGGTTTGAGGCCTCCTGCACATTACATGCGATTCCGATTTGAGATTTTTAATTGGTACTGCATGCTGCGTTTTCCTGTGTTTTTGTTTTGATAGCGTCCAGAGAAAATCTGAATCGCAACTCTGATTTGCATTGTGCAGTCTGTGTTCCCAGTACAACAAAAGCAGTTTTTTACCGCATCAGAAAACTGACAGTGAACATATCCTATTTTATAAAATGGATCCGTTGCGGTCAGCGGACCATACTTCTGTGCTGTGATTTTTATTTTTTCATTTTTTTTCCCCGGAATGGCGGATGTGACTACCATATAGCCTATGGTTGAAACATCTGCCCCAGACTCCAGCTAGAAGACAGCTACACTGTCTGCTCCCAAAAGTCTCACTACTGTGACTGCAGCCAAAGATGGTTTTAGCAACTATGACTCAGGAGGTTACATACATATGCAAACAACAGTTGTCTGTTTTTATAGCTACCTTTCATCACAGTAATATTCTGGACCATTTAAAGTATTAAGGACTTGACAGCCAACAAACGTTGAGAACCAGATTGTAACACAATGTGGGAAAGTCCAAGGGGGAGTGAAACTTTTGCAAATTACTCTAGCGTGAGTAAGGGTGAGTTTACAGTGAGCGCAAGCATCAGTCCCCACCCAACTACTGCATGGGGTTTCTAGCACACAGTGTGTGTTGCCATGGTGTTGGGGAAAAAAAAGCATGGAATCTGCCCAGCTACTAGGGATGATCAAGGAGATACAAATATTTATGCAAATGTATGTACATTTTTATAAAAATATCCAGCTTGAAAACAGACCAAGTCCCACCTAGGTTTAAATTGCTTGGTCCATTTTCAAACTGCATATTTTTGCATATAAAAAAAAAAGACATACATTTGCATAAACTCAGAAATATTTGTATATCATTGATCATCCCTACCAGCTACTGATGCAACACATTCACTGTAAACTGGCCCTCATGGGCTACTGTAAATTGGCCCGGGCATGCTGGAAGCTGTCCTATCTCCAAGATTGGAGTTAATTTAATTTTTTTTTTTTTATTATGGTTTTGCCCAGTAAAATAGTGTTGAATGAAAAAAGGACTAATACTATGCATTTTCCTTGTATGTTTGTATTTATTGGTGCAGAGCATTACTTTTTTCTGTTATTACTGTCTGGCCAGGAATGGTATTCGCAGCAAGGCTTGCTTAGTAAATTGCGGGATGTGTAGTACTACAAAGCTCAGCTTAGGCGTTTTTATATACATATATATATTCTTGGTAATGTTTGGAATTCTGGTATCTGCACAATTCTGTGAATCCTGGTGTGTATATTGCTATATATACACACGCATTAACAAAACACTATGCGCTTTCTCCGAGCTCCTCAAGTGGAGGACGTACTTTGCTACTGGCAAACTAGCTTCAACTAATAACAGTCACCTTTATTTCCCTCTGGGTTTCTGCCGGTTGTAAGAAACGTTTTTCACACTTGTGTTTTTTCTATATTTTTGTAATGTAAAAATTCACTATGTAATATGAAACCTGCATCACATTGGAAGAGAATTGACTGACTGATTTTTTTATTTTTTTTTAATTATTTTTTTTTCCTTTTATTTATTTTTATTTTTTGGTAATATATAGAATTTTTTTTATCCCTTCTAGGGAGTATACCGAACATTGTGTTTGTGTCTGTATGCTATTTATTAAATTGCTGGGGGGGTTAAAAACAAAAAAGGAATTTTACAAGCATGTTTCAAGTCCTGTGCAGCTGTCCTGTGTAGTCAGTTCAACTGACCAAATGTTTTATGTATGAACATTAAATTTACTTTTTTGTTAAGTTTTTTGGTGTGTTGAGTTGTCGTACAGTAAGGCTGGTGTTACTGCAGCTCATTAAAAAAAAAATATGCATCCAAGAAGATTTTGGCTATGATCAAGATAAGACCAATAACATTTATATTGCTCTTTTCTCCTGGCAGTCTCAAAGAGCTTGATCTGCAGCCACTAGGCAGTAGGTGTGTTAGGGAGTCTTGCCCAATATCTCCTTACTGAGTAGGTGCTGGCTTACTGAACAGGAAGAGCCAAGATTTGAATCCAGGTCTACTGTGTCAGAAGCTGAGCCCTTAAAGGATACCGGAGGTGACATGTGACATGAGGTAGACATTTGTATGTACAGTGCCTCGCACACAAATAACTATGCTGTGTTCTTTTTTCTTTCTGTCTGAAAGATTTGAATATCAGGTATGTAGGTGGCTGACTCAGCCCTGACTCAGGCAGGAAGTGACTACAGTGTGACCCTCACTGATAAGAAATTCCAACTATAAAACACTTTCCTAGCAGAAAATTGCTTCTGAAAGCAAGAACGAGATAAAAAGGGGAATTGCTTATCAGTCAGGGTCACACTGTAGTCACTTCCTTTCTGTGTCAGGACTGAGTCAGCCACTTACATACCTGATGTTTAACTCTTTCAGGCAGAGAAAGAAAAAAAGGAACACAGCATAGTTATTTGTGTGCCAGGCACTGTACATACATGTCTATCTCATCATGTCACTTCGGGTATCCTTTAACCACTTGACGACCACAGAGCTAACCCCCCCCTCCCCTAATGACCAGGCTGTTTTTTGCAGCACTGGGCTGTGCAGGCTTTTCAGCCTCCTGCACAGCCCAGCTATGGTGCCCAGCTATCTGACTCTCCTTTTTTTTGTCCGGCGATCCGTCCTGTTCCACCTCTCATAGGCATCAGCCTATGAGAGGACAGTGCTCCCTGGCCAATTAGAGGCCGGGGATTGCTGATCTCATACAGTGCTGTCGGGGAACACAGCGCTGTACGGATGTCAACAAAGGGGATTTCTTTCCCCTTTCGTTTACAAACAACCTGCTAGCCTCGATCGGCGGCTAGCAGGCTAATCGCGGAACTCCGTTCTATGAAGTGGCAGGGAATGACCACCTATGCGCGCGGCTGTTCCCTGGGAAACTGCAGCCCCAGGACTTCACGCCAATGGTCATTAGGCGGCCCTGGGGCTGCCGCCACGCCCATCGGCGTAAGGCAGTCCACAGGTAGTTAACCATTACACTATCTAGATCATGTTTTGTGTACCCAGCAGTACTGGCTGTGTGGGCAGGTGTCTGTGAATTTTTGGAAGAGGAGCTGTGAAGTAGACACTCTAGATACAGCCAAAGATGGAAAAAAAAAAGTGAGTATTGCTTAAGAGGGTCAGGATTACCTTTCAATAGGTTTAAGAGAACAGTGGGCAACACGGTGGCATAGTGGTTAGCGCTCTCGCCTTGCAGTGCTGGATTCCCATTTGAAATCCCAGCCAGGTCAACATCTGCACGGAGTTTATGTTCTCACCGTGTCTGCGTGGGTTTTCTCTGAGCACTCCTGTTTCCTCCCACATCCCAAAAACCTACAGATAAGTTAATTGGCTTCCCCCTAAAATTGGCCCTAGATTATGATGCATACACTACATGATACCTACATGGACATGACTATGGAAGGGATTAGATTGTGAGTCCCTCTGAGGGACTGTTGGTGACAAGACAATATACTCTGGATCGCTGTGTAATATGTCATCGCTATATAAATAAATAACGAAGGTAAAGCTATGTGCACACATCCAATTTTTATTGGTCTGTCATTAGCCAATTTGACTCCCTCCGTTTTGAATGAGGACCAACAAATTTTGAATACTATGAGCAGTTTGTGTTGGTGAGCTCTCACACTACTTAGAAAATTGGACAATTGCGCGCAGCCTAAGGCTAGAACCCACTAGACGCGCTTTGGTAGTGCTTGCCAATTGGCAAAGCGCGATGCCAGGAGATTCCTTTCAGGGTGGTCTCACTAGCAGTGTTATCGTAAAACGCTGCTTACAGCATTTTGTGAGGGACCAAGAAATTGCAGCACTTCTGAGAATTACCAAATCAGAAGCACTTTGTGATTCCGTAAGATGCCCATAGTAGGTCCCAGCCCTAAGGGTACACACATTCCGGGCCTGTGTTCAGGAGCCCCCCAGCATCACCTAAAGATACAGCATTTGCCTGACGTTGATCAACTGCCGAGGGCATTGTTCTAATCGCCACTCTTGTCCTGTACTGTGCGTTGTCCCTCCTTCCTTCTCCTCCCGACTTGTCAAAGGGCCCGGATGCCACCTTCTCGTAACCCCCAGAATAATTTTTTTATGATGATTCAGTTTCTTCTCTTAACCACCTCTCACTTCAAAATGCCTAAAGGGGGGAGTCAGAGCTACGTTGCTTAGGGCCCGATGTCCTCTTAATCCGCCCCTGCCTCTCCCAAGGTAAGTATCTGACTGTTTTTGTTTGCAAACGTCACTGTTTACATGTTACATGCTGTAATCACTGCTTCATCACATGATCATGACCAACCAATCAAAGCCTTACGAGTCTGACATCTGATCACACGCTCTCCGTGAGTCCTGCTATACACCAGCGACGCTATGACTGCTTAGCAGGCACAGGATTTGGTCATTGGAACCTCAGTGCGAATTTAAAAAGACCAATATTTGCCATTGTGACATGCTCAGTTTATTTCAGGAGAAGGGTCAATGTATCGCTAACCAATTGAAATTTACCCATGAATGATGATGGTGACCTTGACGCACAAGATTTAGGTAATGGTTAACCAGAGTCAAATTTCAATGTATTTAGTTAATGAGGATCCCTCCTACCAAAGGTCATTGTCTCATAAGTTGATGTGTACAGTATTCACCCACTGCTTGGATTTTACCAATATCCCTTAGTGTGAAGGTGCAAAGATCAGCATGCTCAATCTGCATAGAATGTGGAGGTGTTGGCTATAACAGCCAATCAGATTACAGGTCTTGCTTCGTTCCTGTTCTGGCTGTATCTAGTCTGTACTATCCAGCACAACTGTTCTCAAACTTTACTGGCCTGTGTACACACACAAGGGGATCTGTTTGCATGGAGCCTTTCAGATGATTCATTGTTCTAGCCAATTTCTTGAAATCACAAAAGAAGAGAGGGAAATCGAGACGCTGCTTCCTAATAGCCTTTTCATCCAGCCGGGCATTCACAGTGGTACAGAACAATGGGGGTGTCAGTGCCTGACAGTTGTTTCACAGACTAACCACCTGCTTCTTCAGAGGAAAAATATGTACTGTATTTTCTGGCATATAAGACAACTTTTTTAACCCAGGTCAATCTTCTCAAAAGTCGGGGTGCGTCTTATACACCAGGTGTTTCTTAAAGCGCGGGTTTTGAAGCTTCCGAGCTGGAGAATCTGTGGTTGCCTCATATGGTGGGGGCTCAAAAACGTCAGCGGCCGTATGCGGCGAACATATGAAAGCAGTAACTGGGTGCTGTACAAGTATGGTAGAAAAAAAATCTACTCACCAGGATACGTGGAAAGAAGTGACTTAACGCGGCCTGATGATGTGAGGGGACACCTCACTGGGAACGTGTAAGTGAAGGGCGGAACAAAGCTGTAGGCGTCCAAAGCCCAGGGTATGGAAAAAAAAGCGGTGCTGTGCCCAGAAAAACATGCCTCTTTCACCCGTCTGCCCCGCCCTCGTTACCTATTACCATACCTCTTTCTCTGCTTCTCAGATCTCACTCCTGAGGGGGACTGTAGTGAAGCGGGCATCCATGTGCGAGATCTGAGAGGCAGAGGAGGTGGTAATAGTATACAAGGGCGAGCTAGGCGGGTGAAAGAGGCGTGTTTGCACTACCGCTCCGATAGTCTTGGAGACAGGGATAGCTGACCAATCCAAGCAGGCATAGTATACAACAACCAGCCAATCGCTTGCCGTGATTGGCTGGTTGTTGTATACTGGGTACTGCATACAGTACAGCACCAGTCTCTGTACCTGTGTGTGTATACAGTACAGTATACACATTTTCAACAGTCAAGAGGGGGGTAGTCTTATACTGTGAGTATATCCCAAAATGTACATGGTTTTCCTCTGAAGAAGTAGTGGTCACACTGGTCATTTACAAGTAAGGTTCATGACAGAACAAAGTGCCTGTGCATAGGAGAAAAAAAAAAAGCAAGCCAGGCACGAGTGACTTTGTTTTACTCGGTATGTAGGGACCTCATGGATATCCAGTCCGGATGTGCACGTCCACAGCCAGCAGTGCGGCCAGAAAATTAAGAGGAAACTTGCGCTGGACAGATGAGCTTCAGTATTTAAGCAGCCCCTGTATCATTCAGAGGCTTCCAACTACTGAAGTATGCGAACCCCCTTCTCTTCCCTCCCGTACAGGTTTGTTTTAACCTCCGGCAGTACTCACTAAAGCAGTGGTCCTCAAACTAAGGCCTGCGGGCCGAATGCGGCCCCCTGAGGCTTTTTTACTGGCCCTTCACAAAAAAATGTATTACACATAGATGTGGCCTGCTTCATCTTTAAATATTGGTTGCTGCATATAGAATAGCAGAGCTGGCACTACCCTTCCACATGTAAGCCAGAAAGGAGTCATTTGCTGGCTTCCAATCCTAGGTATGCTTCACTGTCTGCATGCATGTGTGTACCCATGTGTAGTAGGGGTGGGTAATTTGCAGTTCTTGCAATTACTGTAAACAGGGTAGTTTTGGTGGGCGGGGGTTGTGACATTATCGCTCACATATGACTTGCTATGCTAGGGTCACAATGTCTGCACTTGCTGAGTTGGGGGCGGAACATACTATCTGAACATGCTGACACACTGGGACATGAGGCTGCACTTGTTAGTAGGCGCTGTCTGCAATACCTAGGTTCAGTGTAATGTTTTTCTACATAATTTTATGTATACTCCGGCCCCCCAGCACTCTGAAGTATGTTGACCCGGCCCTTGACCAAAAAAGTTTGGGGACCCTAGCGCTAAAGCAATGCCCACTCCACACAGCCAGGTTGAGGGAGGGAGAAAAATAATCCGTAGACATTGGCTTTGAGGAATAATTAGCAATCTCTCTGTAGATGTATGAAGCTGTAGCTGTCTTTCTGGACATCTCGGCAGCATCTTGTCACAGTTGTTAGAAAATAGGACAAAGAAGTTTCTGCTAAGAATTACTTCTGGCCTGGGTGGAACGGGGTAGAAGTTCTTAGCGTTCTTTTCCAGCAACAAACAAGTCTCTCTGTTCCATATGAGGATAATGTGGGCACATTCCACAGTACGTAAGGCCACTTTGTATTCTTTAATATCCTGAGAGAGGCTTTACTTGTCTTTCCTGCTCATCAGAATATTTGTGGAGTAAATATTGTTCAGAATAGCCAGAATATATTTGTTGTGTGACCCAAAATAGGGTCTGTTCACATTATAATGTACATTGCGTTGCATTTTCAAGGAAAACTTGCAACGATCTGCTAGTGTGTGAGCACTAACAGACAGACAAATATCAGACGTTTCCTAAACGGGTAATGTCTATAGATAGTGTTAGTAGAAGGCAGCACTAACACTGAGTACAGATAATGAGAATGGTCAACAAACCGGGTCGGTAACAAATCTGACAGATACGGTACAAAATCGGCAGGCAATTACAACATAAGTGAACAAGCAGAGGTCGGAAACAATCAGATGTGCAAAGGTACCAAATTGGCAGGCAAGGGCTAAGTGAATGTTCGGGCAGAGGTCGGAAACAGATCAGATTGGCAAAGGTACAGAATCGTTAGGCAAAGGGAAGTCAGATAACAGGCAGAAGTCAAACACAGTATAACAGATAATCAATATAATAGTAGGCTAGCTAGTGTGGAATCCCCGGGGTCCTGCCGGTTCAAGCCACACACGGAACTGACTAAGGTCTGAAGCCTTCACTGTGAAGTTTTAGCTAGAGCAGACAGTGAGCAAGGGTTAGATTCAGAGCTTAAATAGCCCGGGTAAGTATGAGAACACGCCCCCAAGCCGCTTGGCCAATCAGCAACCAGAGGCGGAGTCCTGCGTGTCAGCTGACACGCTTCCTGAGAGCATAAGAGTGCATGCGTCCACCCTCACTTTCAGTCCGAGCATCATGCGGCCGGATGCCCGCAGACACGCTATTGACATCATCCCCGCCGATGCGGCTGGCCGCACCGTAAGTGCCAGATGCGTTGCCAGCAGAGGAGACATCTATTGAGCTGGTAAGCACAGGATTACTGACAAAACTGAAGTCATAAGAATATGGAGGCTGCCATATTTATTTCCTTTTAAACAATACCAGTTGCCAGGCAGATGTGCTGAGCTGTTTGGCTGCAGTAGTGTGTGCACTTGGCCCTTTGCATTTGGCACTTGGCCCCTTGCATTTGGCACTTGGCCCTTTGCACTTGGCCCTTTGCATTTGGCACTTGGCCCTTTGCATTTGGCACTTGGGCCTTTGCACTTGGTACTTGGCCCTTTGCACTTGGCCCTTTACACTTGGCCTTTGGCCCTTTGCACTTGGTACTTGGCCCTTTGCATTTGGCACTTGGTCCTTTGCACTTGGCCCTTTGCATTTGGCACTTGGCCCTTTGCACTTGGCCTTTTGCATTTGGCACTTGGCCCTTTGCACTTGGAACTTGGCCCTTTGGATTTGGCACTTTGCACTTTGACAGCTTTTTTTCCTTTTTTTTGGGGGGGGGGGGGGGATTTTAAGTCCCCACATGGTAGCTTGAAAGCTTTCAGCTTCAGACTTTATTCCTGTTGACTGACAATGTTAGAACATACAATCAGAAGGGAGTAGAGAGATTTTTTTTTTCAAATGTGTCATCAAGATGCATTAATTAATCTTGAATCTTGAAAGGATTTTGAGGTATTTATAGCAAATAGATAAGACCCTTGGTTTACTTAACCTCCAGAGCTTTACATCGCTCAGGAGGTTTTGCTAGACTGAGTCCCCCAGTATACAGTAAAACTATTAGGTTATGTGGCTTCATAAGATGTTAGCTAGCACTAGGCTAGCTACTATAGGTGTTCACAACCTCACGATTGCTCCTGAGCCAGCCGCTTATACATTACCCAGCCTCTATCCAGCGATCACTGCAGCCTCCCGCACAGCTCTGGTCTTCTCTATATTATATTAGGAAGTACATCCCAGTGATGCACTTCCTGCTCAGCCAGGGAGTACATTACTGAATTGGGCAGCGCTCTGCCTATGATAGTGTTGGGCAAACACCTAGATGTTCGGGTTCGCGAACGTTCGCCGAACATCGCCGCGATGTTCGGGTGTTCGATCCGAACTCCGAACATAATGGAAATCAATGGGAAGCCGAACTTTCGTGCTTTGTAAAGCTTCCTTACATGCTACATACCCCAAATTTGCAGGGTATGTGCACCTTGGGAGTGGGTACAAGAGGGAAAAAAAATTAGCAAAAATAGCTTATAGTTTTTGAGAAAATCGATTTTAAAATTTCAAAGGGAAAACTGTCTTTTAAATGCGGGAAATGTCTGTTTTCTTTGCACAGGTAACATGCTTTTTGTCGGCATGCAGTCATAAATGTAATACATATAAGAGGTTCCAGGAAAGGGGACCGGTAACGCTAACCCAGCAGCAGCACACGTGATGGAACAGGAGGAGGGCGGCGCAGGAGGAGAAGGCCACGCTTTGAGACACAACAACCCAGGCCTTGCATGAGGACAAGAAGCGTGCGGATAGCAATTTGCATTTTGTCGCCATGCAGTCATAAATGTAATACAGATGAGAGGTTCAATAAACAGGGACCGGAAACGCTAACCCATCACAGATGTTCATTGTTCATGTTACTTGGTTGGGGTCCGGGAGTGTTGCGTAGTCGTTTCCAATCCAGGATTGATTCATTTTAATTTGAGTCAGACGGTCTGCATTTTCTGTGGAGAGGCGGATACGCCGATCTGTGACGATGCCTCCGGCAGCACTGAAACAGCGTTCCGACATAACGCTGGCTGCCGGGCAAGCCAGCACCTCTATTGCGTACATTGCCAGTTTTTGCCAGGTGTCTAGCTTCGATACCCAATAGTTGAAGGGTGCAGATGGATTGTTCAACACAGCTATGCCATCTGACATGTAGTCCTTGACCATCTTCTCCAGGCGATCGGTGTTGGAGGTGGATCTGCACGCTTGCTGTTCTGTGTGCTGCTGCATGGGTGTCAGAAAATTTTCCCACTCCAAGGACACTGCCGATACCATTCCCTTTTGGGCACTAGCTGCGGCTTGTGTTGTTTGCTGCCCTCCTGGTCGTCCTGGGTTTGCGGAAGTCAGTCTGTCGGCGTACAACTGGCTAGAGGAGGGGGAGGATGTCAATCTCCTCTCTAAAGTCTCCACAAGGGCCTGCTGGTATTCTTCCATTTTGACCTGTCTGACTCTTTCTTCAAGCAGTTTTGGAACATTGTGTTTGTACCGTGGATCCAGAAGGGTATAAACCCAGTAATTGGTGTTGTCCAGAATGCGCACAATGCGTGGGTCACGTTCAATGCAGTCCTAGGCCGAAGAGGTCATAGCCTAGGGTCACAAAAACCTGTTTATTTGGGCAATTTCAATGGTAGTGATGCTGACGTACATAAATCTCAGCCATGGCCGTTAGCAACGTCTGAATTTCACGAAATGTCTCATGCAGGTAGAAGACATATTGTTAGACTTGGATTCCAAAGATGGGGTCCCTACATCTCTGCAAACCAGAGTTACAGGGGTCCAAAATTGGTAAAATCCCCCATAGGCTTTCATTGGGCCTACTATTTACCGTTCCAAAATCTCACACCATTTCAAAGGGCAATGGCTCAGCAGTGGCAAAACTCACCAGTCATGATCCCCCTAAGAGTCCCTACAATGCTAGAAAATTTGGTACTGCTAAGCCATTGCCCTTTGAAAAGATGTGAGATTTTGGAAAGTGAAATAGGGAGGCAATGAAAGCCTATGGGGGATTTTACCAATTTTGCACTCCTGTAACTCTGGTTTGCAGAGATGTAGGGACCCCATCTTTGGAATCCAAGTCTAACAATATGTCTTCTACCTGCATGAGACATTTCATGAAATTCAGACGTTGCTAACGGCCATGGCTGAGATTTATGTACGTCAGCATCACTACCATTGAAATTGCCCAAATAAACAGGTTTTTGTGACCCTAGGCTATGACCTCTTCGGCCTAGGACTGCATTGAACGCGACCCACGCATTGTGCGCATTCTGGACAACACCAATTACTGGGTTTATACCCTTCTGGATCCACGGTACAAACACAATGTTCCAAAACTGCTTGAAGAAAGAGTCAGACAGGTCAAAATGGAAGAATACCAGCAGGCCCTTGTGGAGACTTTAGAGAGGAGATTGACATCCTCCCCCTCCTCTAGCCAGTTGTACGCCGACAGACTGACTTCCGCAAACCCAGGACGACCAGGAGGGCAGCAAACAACACAAGCCGCAGCTAGTGCCCAAAAGGGAATGGTATCGGCAGTGTCCTTGGAGTGGGAAAATTTTCTGACACCCATGCAGCAGCACACAGAACAGCAAGCGTGCAGATCCACCTCCAACACCGATCGCCTGGAGAAGATGGTCAAGGACTACATGTCAGATGGCATAGCTGTGTTGAACAATCCATCTGCACCCTTCAACTATTGGGTATCGAAGCTAGACACCTGGCACAAACTGGCAATGTACGCAATAGAGGTGCTGGCTTGCCCGGCAGCCAGCGTTATGTCGGAACGCTGTTTCAGTGCTGCCAGAGGCATCGTCACAGATCGGCGTATCCGCCTCTCCACAGTAAATGCAGACCGTCTGACTCAAATTAAAATGAATCAATCCTGGATTGGAAATGACTACGCAACACTCCCAGACCCCAACCAAGTAACATGAACAATGAACATCTGTGATGGGTTAGCGTTTCCGGTCCCTGTTTATTGAACCTCTCATCTGTATTACATTTATGACTGCATAGCGACAAAATGCAAATTGCTATCCGCACGCTTCTTGTCCTCATGCAAGGCCTGGGTTGTAGCGTGGCCTTCTCCTCCTGCGCCACCCTCCTCCTGTTCCATCACGTGTGCTGCTGCTGGGTTAGCGTTACCGGTCCCTTTTCCTGGAACCTCTTATATGTATTACATTTATGACTGCATGCCGACAAAAAGCATGTTACCTGTGCAAAGAAAACAGACATTTCCCGCATTTAAAAGACAGTTTTCCCTTTGAAACTTTAAAATCGATTTTCTCAAAAACTATAAGCTCTTTTTGCTAAAAAAAATTTCCCTCTTGTACCCACTCCCAATGTGCACATACCCTGTAAATTTGGGGTATGTAGCATGTAAGGAGGCTTTACAAAGCACGAAAGTTCGGGTCCCCATTGACTTCCATTATGGTCGGAGTTCGGCTCGAACACCCGAACATCGCGGCCATGTTCGGCCCGAACCTGAACATCTAGATGTTCGCCCAACACTACACGTGACCCGTTCGGCCAATTACAGCACTAGCCGAACGTTCGGGTAACGTTCGGCCATGCGCTCTTAGTTCGGCCATATGGCTGAACAGTTTAGCCGAACACCATCAGGTGTTCGGCCGAACTCGAACATCACCCGAACAGGGTGATGTTCTGCAGAACCCGAACAGTGGCGAACACTGTTCGCCCAACACTAGCCTATGATCATGTCGGCGCACTCTGACGCTGGGTCCTATGATTGCTGTCTTTTGCATTGTGGTGGGATGCGGGAGGAGCATCCCACCACAATGCAAAAATCAAGTGTGCAATTTGGTCTAAAAGTAATACAAAGAATCTCCCATGAGGAGATAGACTAGTCTTAAATCAGATCTGGATGCTTTTTACTACCTTCTTTAAGGGACTGACCGCAACATGGAGAAAAAAGTAATAGTATAGTATAGAATTAGCATTTTACTATAGGAGCAGGCCCGTTCCACCCATGATGCCAAGTGAGGTGACTTCCTCAGGCAGTAGAAGTCTGGGGGCAGCACCAGGCAGAAACAGGAAGTGATGAGAGTGCCTGGCCAACCTATACTGGGGCCAACTGTACCTAGCTACCAATACTGGGGGCACCTATAACTAGCTACCTACCTGTACTGAGGGTGTTATTTTGGGGGACTCACCGCAGCTATAACGTGCGGTGCAAATTGTTGGGTGCTGTGCGAGCATTCCAATACGTGGGGGGGAGGGGGGTGCACATCTTCACAAGTTTGCCTCAGGCAGCAAAATGTCTAGAACCGGCCCTGTATGGGAGAAATGTACATTTTGTATGTATGTATTTAGGTTACACTGTTTTTCGGCATAGTGGTCCATTGTATGCATCTTGGAATTGGCCCAAATGCACATCCTGCTGATTTGGACTGATGCAGTTCCAATCTGCATACATACATACATACATACAATTTCAAGCAAGCCAAAATGATTTACATTTCATCTTTATTCACAGGGCCGGATTTACCAAAAGGCACTGTAGGCCCGTGCCTACAGGCGCCTGATTATGGAAAAGCGGCTCACTCCCCTCCCAGAGTGCCTCCCTCCATCCTACCCAATGCAGAATGCTGAACAGAGCATAAATGAGAGGGTACTCATCCAGCTCTCTGCATTCCACTGGCAATATCTCTCTTTAGTTGGGGGCACCTCTAGCTACTTAAAGAGACTCTGAAGTCTCGTTTTTCACCTCTTTTCTTCATATAATCCTGTTCTGCATGAGTGCCCCAATAGATTTGCCGCATCCCCGCGGCAGATGGGTGATTTATTACTGCATTGAAAGCCCTGCAAACCTCCGGAACTTCTCTTCCTGGAGAGGCAGAGCTTTCAGCTGTAGCTCTGCCTCTCCACAGTCAATCTCTGCTGATCGCCGCCTCTCCCCACCCCTCTCAGTCTTCTTTCACTGAGAGGGGCGGGGAGGAGGTGGAGATCTGCAGAGACTGATTGCAGAGAGGCTGAGCTACAGCTGAAAGCTCTGCCTCTCCAGGAAGAGAAGCCCTGCGTGTCAGGGCAGCAGAATCTACGGCCTGCAAAGTCGTACAACATTGCAGGTCAATTGCACAGCAATGAATCACCCATCTGCCACGGGAATGCGACGATTCAAGGGGGGCATTCATGCTTAACAGGAATTTATGAAGAAAAGAGGTAAAAAACGAGACTTCAGAGTGTCTTTAGTACTGAGGGTACCTCTGGCTACTTAATACTAATGGACACCTGTAGCTACCTATGACGGGCAAGGGAGAAGTGACAGCTGCGCTAGCCAGCTTACTTGTGGTTCAGTTCAGGAGGTGTTTGTAGGTTAATCGAGGGTGAAGTCCAGGGTGTCAGGACATCTGTGCCTATAGTCTCCTGTGATGAGGGCCTGTTTATTCATGAGCAGAGATGAAACATGAGATGCCAGTGCAAATGTTAGCGCAACTTGTGTACAGCTTGCAATTGAGCCAATCAAAAATTGACTGCTGCTGCATTTGATTTGACCGGTCCCAAGCTGAATTTGGAATCCGTTGGTTATCTCTATTTATCAATTATTACCGAAACCTGCAGATTTTCTTGAGGCAGCAGAACCAATGTATGTGATGTATGCGTCAGCCTCTACAAAATATAATGTTTGGGCGCCGGCAGCTAATGCAAGATTTGGGGGCCCCATAGGCCCTAATGCAAATATCGGCTATAAGGCAGAAAATTGGGCACACAATCATCATTTTGAAAATTATAATGTTATAGTTTTTGAAATGTTTTATCTTTTTAAAAATTAAAACGTTATAGTTTTTGACCTTTTTAATGTTTAGAAATTATTCACTTTTGAAAGTTATTGTTTCGAAACGTATCGTTTGCTATATTATAAGGTTGAGAAGGGGGGTTTTAGGGTTAGGTGTCAGGTAAGGGGTTTTAGGGTTAGGCATCAGGAAGGTGAGGTCTTAGGGGTAGCCGTCAGGTTTAAAGCGTTGGGCAGCAGGAAGGGGAGTCTTATAGGACTACTGTAAGGGGGTAGGGGGGAAAAAGATTTAAACTTACCCGGGGCTTCTAATGGTACACAGCAGACGTCCTGTGCCCGCGCAGCCACTCACCGATGCTCCGGTCCCTGCCTCTTGTGCAATTTCTGACTTAAAAGTCTGAAAACCACTGCGTCTGAGTGGCCGTGTCCTCGCTCCCTGTGATTGGCTCCGAGACGCCATGAGCGTACTTTGCAGGCGCAGACCGTACTGGGCCTGCGCAAAACATTCCTGGTGACGTCACCGGGAGCAAGGGTGCAGCCGTGCAGTTGTTTTTCCGACTTTAAAGTCGCAAGTTCCGGAAGTGAACCCGGAGGCGGGGACCGGAGCATCGGTAAGGGGCTGCGCGGGCACAGGACGTCTGCTGTGGACTATTAGAAGCCCAAGGTAATTTCAACTCTTTTTTGTTTTTTCTCCTACCCCCCTGCAGTAGTGCTTTAATGTTAGTTGTCAGGAAGACAGGTTTTAGGGTTAGGCATCAGAAAGGGGGGTTTATATGGTTAGGTGTCAGGAAGGAAGGGTTCTGTGTGTGAGAGTAGGGTTATGTTAGGTTGTAGTAAAATACTGTTAACTTATACCAATATTTTATTACAGTAATTTACACTTAGCATATGGGTAGATATTAACGATAATTTTATTAATGAAAACCGACGCCCATTTTGCTCTGCAACTTGTTACATACTAATATTACGAGTACATGGCGTCTCGGAGCCAGTCAGCTCGGGAGAGGCAAATGACGGCTCTCCCCTGCCACTAAACTCGAAGGTGGTGTTAAATACTATTTCCCCCTCCTTGTTGTCGGAACTCTTTGGGGTCTGGCAGCTTTCGGTGCCCTGGATTATAGTTACTGCAATGACGGCGCCCAGCTTCGCCGCACGGGGCTCAGCGTTGCGCGCCGAAATATCCTAAATCTTACATTACAGCGCTGCTTTATGCATGTCATTAATTTGCCTGTTGACATTTCTCCTCCATACAGCTCTGGTGCTGAAAGGCAGTAACTTTTTACAACACATGTTCCTCCCGTATCATATGTCCTCTCTTACCCTAAACTCTGATCGCTTTCCTGTAATATTTACAGTATGAGTAGACCGTGCACAACATCTCCCACCACAATTCCATGATGCATATTTAGGTATTATAACACTAATATATTAAAGAGGAACACTGCAGTGAAAAAATGTGTGTGTGTATATATATATATATTTATATATATATATATATATATATATATATATATATATATATATATATATATATATATATACAGTGGGATGCGAAAGTTTGGGCAATGTTGTTAATCATCATTTTCCTGTATACATTTCTGGTTGTTATGCTAAAAAATGTCAGTTCAATATATCGTATAAGCAGAGGCGTAACTAGAAATCACTGGGTCCCCCTGCGAAAATTTGGACACCCCCCCCCCCCCTGCCCATAGGTGCCAAATGCCAAATAATCCTAATGGGGCAGCGTTTCACCATAAAATAATCGTAATGCAGCAATGTTTTACCAGAAATTAGTCATAAAGTGGGCAGCAGTCACCAGAAAATCGTAATGTGTGCAGCAGTCACCAGAAAATAATCGTAAAGTGGGCAACAGTCACCAGAATATTATAACGTAGGCAGCATTCACCAGAGCATAGCAATGTGGGCAGCATTCACCAGAAAATTGTAATGTGGGCAGCAGTCACCAGAAAATTGTAATGTGGGCAGCAGTCACCAGAAAATTGTAATATGGGCAGCATTCACAGGAAAATCGTAACGTGGGCAGCATTCACCAGAAAATCGTAACGTGGGCAGCATTCAACATAAAATCTTAATGTGGGCAGCAGTCACCAGAAAATCGCAATGTGAGCAGCAGTCACCAGAAAATCGTAATGTGGGCAGCATTCACCACAAAATCGCAATGTGGGCAGCATTCACCAGAAAATCGGAATGTGAGCAACAGTCACCAGAAAATCGTAATGTGGGCAGCAATTACCAGAAAATCATAACGTGGGCAGCAGTTACCAGAAAATCATAACGTGGGCAGCATTCACCAGAAAATCGCAATGTGGGCAGCAGTCACCAGATAATAATCGTACAGTGGGCAGCATTCACCAGAAAATCGTAATGTGGGCAGCAGTCACCAGAAAATCGTAATGTGGGCAGCAGGCACCAGAAAAATCGCAATGTGAGCAGCAGTCACCAGAAAATCGCAATGTGGGCAGCATACACCAGAAAATCGCAATGTGGGCAGCATACACCAGAAAATCGCAATGTGGGCAGCAGTCACCAGAAAATCGCAATGTGGGCAGCATTCACCAGAAAAATCACAATGTGGGCAGCAGTCACCTGAAAATCGTAACGTGGGCAGCATTTACCAGAAAATCGTAATATGAGCAGCAGTCACCAGAAAAATCGCAATGTGGGCAGCAGTCATCAGAAAATCACAATGTGGGCAGCGTTCACCAGAAAATCGTACAGTGGGCAGCATTCACCAGAAAATCATACAGTAAGCAGTAGTCACCAGAAAAATAGTACAGTGGGCAGCAGCCACTAGAAAATAGTACAGTGGGCAGCAGATACTAGAATAAAATGCACCTGTAAAAAAAAAAAATAACAATTCACTCACCTGGCAGAAGTCTCCTCTCCCGGCCGGCCTGTGGTGCGCAGATCCCCTGATGATCCTCCTGCAGCACATCTCCCGCGCTGACAGGCAGAGTGCAGGACTATGGCAAGATGGTGCCTGAAGCCCTGTGCTTGAGACACAAATAGTCTCCAGTGCAGGGCTTCGGCAGCCATCTTTCCGTAGCCCTGCTCTGCCTCCCAAGAGACTACGGGTTGCGGGGAATGAACTGGCCCGGCATTTATTAGACGATGCGGCCAGTACCACACCTGGCTGGTGGGTCCCACAATCGGGGGGGGGGGGGGGGTTAGCGGTAGCACTCCCCCTGCACACGGCTGGCCCCGGGCCCCCCTGCGGATGATGGGGTTGCATCCCCGGGAGTTACACCGGTGCATATAGGATACACACACAGTGATATTTGAGAAGTGAAATTAAGCTTATTGGATTTACAGAAAGTGTGCAACAATTGTATAAATAAAATTAGCTTTATTTTGCAATAAGATGCTTTGGACTGATGAAACTAAAATTGAGTTATTTGGGCATAACAAAGGGCATTATGCATGGAGGAAAAAGAACACAGCATTCCAAGAAAAAAAAACCTGCTACCTACAGTAAAATATGGTGGTGGTTCCATCATGCTGTGGGGCTGTGTGGCCAGTGCAGGAACTGGGTATCTTGTCAAAGTTGAGGGACGCATGGATTCCACTCAGTATCAGCAGATTCTGGAGACCAATGTCCAGGAATCAGTGACAAAGCTGAAGCTTCGCCGGGGCTGGATCTTTCAACAAGACAACTACCCTAAACACTGCTCAAAATCCACTAAGGCATTCATGCAGAGGAACAAGTACAACTTTCTGGAATGGCCATCTCAGTCCCCAGACCTGAATATAATTAAAAATCTGTGGTGTGAGTTAAAAAAAAGCTAACAACCAACAATTTATACAGGAAAATCATGACGATTAACAAGGTTTCCCAAACTTTGCATGCGTGTGTGTGTGTGTGTGTGTGTGTGTGCGTGCGTGCGTGCGCGCGTGTGTGTGTGTGTGTGTGTGTGTGGTGTTTCTGATGCTCAAACCAGGATAGTTAACGTTAAAGTGGGTATCCATAATAAATTATAATGTGACGGTGCCTCTTTAAAGGACCTCTGTCGCGAAAATCTTAAAAATACATGGTAACTTATATAAATAAGAAGTACATTTCTCCCAGAGTAAAATGAGCCATAAATTACTTTTCTTCTATGTTGCTGTCACTTACGGTAAGTAGTAGAAATCTGACATTACAAGCAGATTTTGGACTAGCCCATCTTCTCAGGGTTCTTAGAATTTTCTTTATTTTTAAAAGCACTTAGTGAAGGGCAGTTGCTCCATCCAACAGCCAAAAAAGTGTGCAGCGAGCAGGCAGGCTGTCCAGCACCATTATATAAATCATTTTCAGGGAATGTCTTTATAAATAATAAAGGCCATGCTGAGAATCCCCCCATGAAGAGATGGACTAACCCCAAACCTGTCGGTTCTGTCAGATTTCTACTACCTACTGTGAGTGACAGCAACATAGGAGAAAGTTAATTTATGGCTGATTTTACTCTGGAGGAAATGTACTTCTTACAATTATATATATAAGCTGCAACTGCTATGGGGCCCTAGAGAAGAGGAGGGCCCAGATGGTACTTAATGTGTTCACTATAAACTTTGCTTTGTTTCTAACCCCCTCCCTCCCAGACTTTGTCTCAGTGCTCATGGACTATACACAATGCAGGAGAATGTAAATTGACCAATCAACTCATATCCATACAGTAGGGGTAGGCAGCATTGCTCAAGAGTGCCTAGATATGGGGCCTCACAAAACTTTTGCTATGGGGCCCCATAATGTCTAGCTACACCACTGTCTTTAAGGGTTAAAAACAAAAAGAACTGACTTGACACTGATTCATGGGTTATCTGCTGGTCATTAGAAGTTTGGCTGGGTGTCAGCTTACTCAGGCTGCAGCTGTCTTCTGGTCTGTTCCACATCTAACTCTGCATGTTGTCTGAGAATAGCAGCAGCATATGGAGAAAAGAAGTGAGTAGTGGTAATGTCTGAGTGACAGGTCAAGTGTGTTTCATAGAAGTAGCTATGCTAATATTTCATCAACAAACATGGCCGCTGGCCTGTGCAGGTCTCGGGAGCAGGAGTAATGAGCCATACGGAATAGGATTATGTCACTCGTTTTCCACACCTGGGTTCATCTATTGACTTCAGCAAAGTTGGATATTAAATTATTTTTAAAGTGTGCCCAAGCCGAAGCTCAGGTACACAAAATCAGACATTTACCTAAAGAGAGGGAAGCCTCAGGGTCCCCCGTCGCTGAGCGCGGCCACCCCGAAAATTAGTGACAAGGCATTTTTGACCCAAGATTCTGACCTCTTTAACCACTTGAGGACCACAGTGGTAAACCCCCCTAAAGACCAGGTTATTTTCATAATTGGCCACTGCAGCTTTAAGGCCAAGCTGCAGGGCCGCACAACACAGCACATGAGTGATTTCCCCCCCCCCCTTTTCCCCCCACCAACAGAGCTCTCTGTTGATGGGGTCTGATCGCTCCCCCAGTGTTTGTTTGTTTTTTAATAAATATTTGTGGGGTTTTTTTTATTATTTTTTACAATTTTTTTAAATTAATTTATTTATTTAAAACCCTCCCTCCCCCCAACCAGCCAATGATAGCAATCAGCTCTCATAGGCTTCACCCTATGAGAGCCGATCGCTCTCTTGTCCCCCGGGGGGACAGCCGTGTCACACGGCTGTCCCCAGTACAGCATTGCTGCTGATCGCAGCGCTGTACATGTAAATAGACAGCGATCACGCAGTCTAACAGTCTCCCGAGCGGCAATAGCCGCTTGGAGACTGAAGAGGGGGTAGAGCTCTGCCCCTCAAGAAGGAGATCTGCGCGCGATCTCCTTCAGTAGCTGGCTCCAGGACCTGACACTAATTGGCGTTAGGCGGTCCTAGGGCTGCCGCCGCGGCCACGCCCACTGGCGTGGAGCGGTCTTAGAGTAGTTAAAGCGCGGGTGGGCTTGATCGTCTACTGTGCGGCCATGAGTGCAGAAGAGGAGCCGCACGGCCACAATTTGGAGTGAGCCACGCTCAGCAACAAGGGCCTTCCAACAACCGAGATAAGCCTCAATAGGATCCTGAGGCTTCCTCTCCTTAGGTAAGTATTTAACTTTTGACCATAGGTTTGCTTTGAGTACTCTTTAAGAAATCCTAAAACTGTTTAAAATGCCAAAAAAATCCACGGTAAGCAAGCCAAGGGCCAAGAAAAGGAGGACAGTGGGAATAAAAGCGCTCTGCTGTCAAATACTCTGCAGGGGCTCTGGTGACCACAATTCACTCCGGAGTAGGGGGTTGGGAGGGTCCGCTGGCTGGGTGGGGGATACGCAGTACTCCAATTACGTGTTTCACCTCTTTTTCTCCTAGGTAATATTTTCACAACTTGTAAATAAAATGACTTTTAAGATTCCCCCTCTGAATAAATGTGATACTTTTTGATCCTTTAAAATAATTTTTTAGCACCCTGCAATTTATAAATAGAAGATAAAAAATGATCTCCTAGGAGAAAACTCAGGAGAAAAATGTAATTGCATATGGGCCCTGGTACTACTAGTGGGGAAGTGGGGGCGGGGGGGTTGTCAGGGGCCCTGTATCATTGTAGCTTGATCCAGCCCTAGAGACCTTTCATCAGTGCGGGGTCGAGGCAGAGGCTCCAGCCTCAGGGCGCAGTGTAGGAGGGGGCGCACCACTCACTCAGCTATCATTCCCCTATTGTGTTTGAAGCAGAGAGAAATAATGAAAAGAGGGGGATACATGGCAGTGACTGCAAGCCGGATACCTAGAGATTAAGGTGTGTGTGTGTGTGGGGGGGGTGGCCTCTTAGTCTAATGGAATAAGTGTGTGACGGCTGGAGTGGGAGGGATGGAGGGGCGCACTTTAAAGTCTTAGACTTAGACTTGGGTGCTGGAGGAGTCGGACCTTGTCCCGTCTCTGTCTTTCATCACTTTGCTATCATATCACAATGCCATGTGCACTCCACTGGGCAGAGGCTTTGGGCTTGATTCACAATTGATAGCACGGCTGTTTTCATGCGAATTTTCGTGGTGCGGGCGATTGTGAATTTTCACACGAAACGGTAACGTTTTTGCGTGGAACCGCGAATTTGTGCACGAAAATGATATTTGCACACGAAAAACGTTATTGTTCTGCGCGAAAATTCACAATCGCGCGCATCGCGAAAATTCACACGAAAACGGCTGTGCTATCAGTTAGCACTATTTGTGAATCAAGCCCTTTGAGTCTGTGTACACACAGCTATTATTAACACACAGACTCTACGTTCTCTTGTGCCCCCCCAGTCTGCCCTTTGCCTCACCAGTCCTGGACTCCCATTATCAGAAACTAGAAGCCTTATAAAATGTCTGCATAATAACATATGGATTGTTATAAGCAACATTTATTTAACACGGGCTTTTATCCTTCCCTTCCCTGCTTTCTCACCTATCGCTGTATGATGGATCAATAAGGGCAGAGCTGTGTTATCATACATCACCTTGCAAGTTATGTCACCAGCGCTGGACTGCACCCAACTAATGGTCATAATAAACCACTCCATAAACTCCTGGCCTTTCTGCTAGGTATTTAACCCTAACAACCCCTCCCCCCCATCATTCATCATTAAAGGGAATCTGAAGGGAAAATAATCTTATGAGATAATGATTTATATGTGTAGTACAGCTAAGAAATAAAAACAGTAGCACAGATACGAGTCTCATATTGTTTCCAGTACAGGAAGAGAAACTTCACTTGTTATCTATGGAAAGCTGCTTCTCCGAGGTCTCCCACAGACTGAGTCCCACTAATTAGTCCTAATCTTGCTGCAGCTCAGTATCACCAAATTCTCTCATCAGCCCTAGAGAAAGCTGCTCCACCAATATTCCGCCGCAACCGACCCCCTAACCCCCAGCCCTGGCGCACTACCCATACTCGCAACCTCCAGAGGGAAACACGCGCCACTGAACGAAAATGGCGGAAAACTCGACTAAACCAGGATTTCCTACAGTACAAGACTAACCTGCAGCAGTTCCACACTGCCCTTGCTCATGCGAAGCAGGAATACTTTACCCAGCTCATCGGAGCACAAGCACCCAATCCCCGGCGTCTTTTTAGCACCTTCAACTCCCTGCTTAAACCCACCCCCCCACCTTCTGTTTCCTCCCTCTCTGCCACAGATTTAGCCACCCACTTCACCAACAAAATAGTCTCCATCCGTCAGGAAATATCCAATCTTCAATCTTCACCTCCCACCTGCTCACAACCATCTCCTTCTCCACCCTATCCTCCCCTCACCTCCTTCACTCCTACTACCACTGAGGAGGTCAACCACCTACTGCAGACTTCCCATACCACTACCTCCCCCCTTGACCCTATCCCTTCTGATCTACTTCAGCCTCACTTCACGGATCTGGCCCCAGTCCTCACTACCATGTTTAACCTCTCCCTATCCACAGGCACCTTCCCCTCAGACTTCAAGCAGGCCACTGTACTGCCTCTGCTCAAGAAACCCTCCCTCGACCCCTCGCTACCCTCCAACTACCGCCCGATCTCCCTCCTCCCCTTCGCCTCAAAACTCCTTGAGCGTCTGGTTTACAAACGCCTGACCCAGTACCTCAATGCCAACTCACTACTAGACCCACTGCAATCTGGATTTCGGCCTGCCCACTCAACCGAAACGGCTCTCACCAAAGTGGTCAATGACCTTGCCTTAGCTAAAGCTGAAGGTAAATACACCATTCTCCTCCTCCTTGACCTTTCAGCAGCTTTTGATACAGTAGATCATCCCCTACTCCTCCAGTCCCTCCAATCCATGGGCATTCACGATCTCGCCCTGACCTGGCTTTCATCCTACCTCTCCAACCGCTCCTTCACGACCTCCTTCAATGAGTCCTCGTCCACCCCCAACCACCTCTCAGTGGGAGTCCCCCAAGGCTCGGTCCTTGGCCCCCTACTGTTCTCCCTATACACATCCTCCATTGGCAAGGTTATCTCCTCCATGGGTTTTAACTATCATCTGTATGCAGATGACACCCAAATCTATCTCCACACCCCTGACATATCCACCACTACCATGGACAAGGTCTCCTCCTGCCTATCTGCCATCTCCTCCTGGATGTCCGCTAGGTTCCTAAAACTAAATCTAGACAAAACGGAATTTATGATCTTCCCACCCCGGTCATCCCTGGACCTCCCAGATGTGCAGGTCACTGTTAACCACACTACTATTCACCCTACCTCTCAAGCCCGCTGTCTGGGTGTCACCCTGGACTCCGCACTCTCCTTCACTCCCCACATCCAAAACCTCACAAAGTCCTGCAACTTCCACCTTCGTAACATCTGTAAGATTCGCCCTTTCCTGACCCCTGCCACCACCAAACTCCTCATCCATGCCCTCATAATTTCCCGCCTCGACTACTGCAATGCCCTTCTGTCTGGACTCCCTAAGACCCGAATAGCCCCACTGCAGTCCATCATGAATGCGGCTGCCAGAATTATCCACTCCTCCCATCGCTCCACCAGGGCGGCTCCCCTCCGTGAATCCCTCCACTGGCTTCCTATCCAGTCCAGAATCAGATTCAAGATATTGTGTCTGACCTACAAATCCATCCACAAAACCTGTCCAACCTACATTTCTGATCTTACTCAGAGATACACACCAAGCCGCTCACTCCGCTCCTCCAATGAACTTCGCCTGACCGTCCCCCGCATCACCCAGTCCCATGCACGCCTCCAAGACTTCTCAAGAGCCGCTCCGACACTATGGAACTCCCTACCTCCACCCATTAGGGCAGCCCCCTCCTTCAACACCTTCAAGAAGGCCCTCAAAACTCACCTTTTCACTCTTGCCTACCACCCCTCACAATTGCTCTAAACCCACAGCCGAACTCTGGTCCCCTACCTCTCGTGTCCCTACCTCTCCCTCTAGCTTGTAAGCCTTTGGGCAGGGTCCTCACTCCTTTTGTGTCCTACCTGATCATGCACCTCTATTACTGTGCACCCATGCTATGCATTTGAGTGAACCTAACTTGCCCAATCTCCATGCTCCCATCCAGTGACTAAGCATTACCTTGTACTCATACTGTGCTGTGTGATCTGGTTTTCTTGTATTCCTGTATTGTCATATTGCTGTTTGTCACCCCTAAATATTGTCTGTAACCTAAATTAATGTCCAGCGCTGCGTAATATGTTGGCGCTTTATAAATACAACAAATAAATAATAATAAATAAAAAATAGTCAGAGAGCGATGTTTTTTTTCTAAAGCACTTATACTTCAAAGAAACAATGAAAGACAACTGCAGAGAAGATTTTACTGCAGAGAAGATGAAAGGGTCACATTATTTTTGCTCTGTTTCATAGTTTAAAATGCAAAGTGTAATGTGTAAACTTCAAATATTAGAGAATGATGCAATGGTATGAAAAAAGCTATATAACTGAAAATAAAAATATGAGATCTTTTCTTTTCTGCTAATGTTCCATTCATTATCCGTACTACACATACAATTCATTCTATCATACCTTTTTTATCACTTCAGTGTCACTTCAATACAGAACCTGTAATGTTTACCCTTGGTACGCTTTAACCACTTCCCGACCGCCGTATATACAATTGGCGGCCGGGAAGTGGACCCCGCAAGGACCGCCGTATTGACAATTGGCGGCGGTCCTTGTAGGGGCATGGGCGGAGCGATCGCGTCATCAGTGACGCGATCCTCCGCCTGGCGCCGCTCACCCGCCGCAACATCCCGCCGGCCATACGGAAGCGCCGGCGGGATGTTAACCCGACGATCACCGCATACAAAGTGTATAATACACTTTGTAATGTTTACAAAGTGTATTATACAGGCTGCCTCCTGCCCTGGTGGTCCCAGTGTCCGAGGGACCACCAGGGCAGGCTGCAGCCACCCTAGTCTGCACCCAAGCACACTGATTTCTCCCCCCCTGCCCCAGATCGCCCACAGCACCCCTCAGACCCCCCCCTGCCCACCCCCCAGACCCCTGTTTGCACCCAATCACCCACCTAATCACCCATCAATCACTCCCTGTCACTATCTAAAAACGCTATTTTTTTTTATCCCCCCCCCCCTGCCCCCTGCTCCCTCCTGATCACCCCCCCCCCCACCCCTCAGATTCTCCCCAGACCCCCCCCCCAGACCCCCCCCCCCCCACCCCATGTACTGTATGCATCTATCCCCCCTGATCACCTGTCAATCACCTGTCAATCACCCATCAATCACCCCCTGTCACTGCCACCCATCAATCAGCCCCTAACCTGCCCCTTGCGGGCAATCTGATCACCCACCCACACCAATAGATCGCCCGCAGATCCGACATCAGATCACCACCCAAGCGCAGCGTTTACATCTATTCTCTCCTCTAAACACCCACTAATTACCCATCAATCACCCATCAATCACCCCCTATCACCACCTGTCACTGTTACCCATCAGATCAGACCCTAATCTGCCCCTTGCGGGCACCCAATCACCCGCCTACACGCTCAGATTGCCCTCAGACCCCCCCCTTATCAATTCGCCAGGGCATTATTTACATCTGTCCTTCCCTGTAATAACCCACTGATCACCTGTCACTGCCACCCATCAATCACCCCCTGTCACTGCCACCCATCAATCACCCCCTGTCACTGCCACCCATCAATCAGCCCCTAACCTGCCCCTTGCGGGCAATCTGATCACCCACCCACACCAATAGATCGCCCGCAGATCCGACATCAGATCACCACCCAAGCGCAGCGTTTACATCTATTCTCTCCTCTAAACACCCACTAATTACCCATCAATCACCCATCAATCACCCCCTATCACCACCTGTCACTGTTACCCATCAGATCAGACCCTAATCTGCCCCTTGCGGGCACCCAATCACCCGCCTACACGCTCAGATTGCCCTCAGACCCCCCCCTTATCAATTTGCCAGGGCATTATTTACATCTGTCCTTCCCTGTAATAACCCACTGATCACCTGTCAATCACCCATCAATCACCCCCTGTCACTGCCACCCATCAATCACCCCCTGTCACTGCCACCCATCAATCACCCCCTGTCACTGCCACCCATCAATCAGCCCCTAACCTGCCCCTTGCGGGCAATCTGATCACCCACCCACACCAATAGATCGCCCGCAGATCCGACATCAGATCACCTCCCAAGTGCAGTGTTTACATCTCTTCTCTCCTCTAAACACCCACTAATTACGCATCAATCACCCATCAATCACCCCCTATCACCACCTGTCACTGTTACCCATCAGATCAGACCCTAATCTGCACCTTGCGGGCACCCAATCACCCGCCTACACGCTCAGATTGCCCTCAGACCCCCCCTTATCAATTCGCCAGTGCAATATTTACATCTGTTCTCCCCTGTAATAACCCACTGATTACCTGTCAATCACCTGTCAATCACCTATCAATCACCCATCAATCACCCATCAATCACCCCCTGTCACTGCCACCCATCAATCACCCCCTGTCACTGCCACCCATCAATCACCCCCTGTCACTGCCACCCATCAATCACCCGCTGTCACTGCCACCCATCAATCAGCCCCTAACCTGCCCCTTGCGGGCAATCTGATCACCCACCCACACCAATAGATCGCCCGCAGATCCGACGTCAGATCACCTCCCAAGTGCAGTGTTTACATCTGTTCTCTACCCTAAACACCCACTAATTACCCATCAATCACCCCCTGTCACTGCTACCTATCAGATTAGACCCCTATCTGCCCCTAGGGCACTCAATCACCCGCCCACACCCTCAGAATGCTCTCAGACCCCAGCCCTGATCACCTCGCCAGTGCATTGCTTGCATCTATTCCCCCCTCTAATCACACCTTGAGACACCCATCAATCACCTCCTGTCACCCCCTAACACACCTACCCATCAGATCAGGCCCTAATTTGCCCCGTGTGGGCTCCTGATCATTTGGCTAAACCCTCAGATCCCCCTCAGACCCCCTTCCGATCACCTCCCCAGTGCATTGATTGCAAGTGACCCCATTTTAGAAAAAACGACACCCCAAGGTATTCTGTTAGGTGTATGACGAGTTCATAGAAGATTTTATTTTTTGTCAAAAGTTAGCGGAAATTGATTTTTATTGGTTTTTTTTCACAAAGTGTCATTTTTCACTAACTTGTGACAAAAAATAAAATCTTCTATGAACTCGCCATACACCTAACGGAATACCTTGGGGTGTCTTCTTTCTAAAATGGGGTCACTTGTGGGGTTCCTATACTGCCCTGGCATTTTAGGGGCCCTAAACCGCGAGGAGTAGTCTAGAAAACAAATGCCTCAAAATGACCTGTGAATAGGACGTTGGGCCCCTTAGCGCACCTAGGCTGCAAAAAAGTGTCACACATGTGGTACCGCCGTACTCAGGAAAAGTAGTATAATGTGTTTTGGGGTGTATTTTTACACATACCCATGCTGGGTGGGAGAAATTTCTATGTAAATGGACAATTGTGTGTAAAAAACATCAAACAATTGTCATTTACAGAGATATTTCTCCCACTAAGCATGGGTATGTGTAAAAATACACCCCAAAACACATTATACTACTTCTCCTGAGTACGGCGGTACCACATGTGTGGCACTTTTTTACACCCTAAGTACGCTAAGGGGCCCAAAGTCCAATGAGTACCTTTAGGATTTCACAGGTCATTTTGCAACATTTGGTTTCAAGACTACTCCTCACGGTTTAGGGCCCCTAAAATGCCAGGGCAGTATAGGAACCCCACAAATGACCCCATTCTAGAAAGAAGACACCCAAAGGTATTCCGTTAGGAGTATGGTGAGTTCATAGAAGATTTTATTTTTTGTCCCAAGTTAGCGGAAAATGACACTTTGTGAAAAAAAACAATTAATATCAATTTCCGCTAACTTGTGACAAAAAAATAAAAACTTCTATGAACTCACCACACTCCTAACGGAATACCTTGGGGTGTCTTCTTTCTAAAATGGGGTCATTAGTGGGGTTCCTATACTGCCCTGGCATTTTAGGGGCCCTAAACCGTGAGGAGTAGTCTTGAAACAAAAATGACCTGTGAAATCCTAAAGGTACTCATTGGACTTTGGGCCCCTTAGCGCAGTTACGGTGCAAAAAAGTGCCACACATGTGGTATCGCCGTACTCGGGAGAAGTAGTACAATGTGTTTTGGGGTGTATTTTTACACATACCCATGCTGGGTGGGAGAAATACCGCTGTAAATGGACAATTGTGTGTAAAAAAATCAAAAGCTTGTCATTTACAGAGGTATTTCTCCCACCCAGCATGGGTATGTGTAAAAATACACCCCAAAACACGTTGTACTACTTCTCCCGAGTATGGCGATACCACATGTGTGGCACTTTTTTGCACCCTAACTGCGCTAAAGGGCCCAAAGTCCAATGAGTACCTTTAGGATTTCACAGGTCATTTTGAGAAATTTCGTTTCAAGACTACTCCTCACGGTTTAGGGCCCCTAAAATGCCAGGGCAGTATAGGAACCCCACAAATGACCCCATTTTAGAAATAAGACACCCCAAGGTATTCCGTTAGGAGTATGGCGAGTTCATAGAAGATTTTATTTTTTGTCACAAGTTAGCGGAAATTGATTTTAATTGTGTTTTTTCACAAAGTGTCATTTTCCGCTAACTTTTGACAAAAAATAAAATCTTCTATGAACTCACCATACTCCTAACGGAATACCTTGGGGTGTCTTCTTTCTAAAATGGGGTCATTTGTGGGGTTCCTATACTGCCCTGGCATTTTAGGGGCCCTAAACCGTGAGGAGTAGTCTTGAAACGAAATTTCTCAAAATGACCTGTGAAATCCTAAAGGTACTCATTGGACTTTGGGCCCTTTAGCGCAGTTAGGGTGCAAAAAAGTGCCACACATGTGGTATCGCCGTACTCAGGAGAAGTAGTATAATGTGTTTTGGGGTGTATTTTTACACATACCCATGCTGAGTGGGAGAAAGATCTCTGTAAATGGACAATTGTGTGTAAAAAAAATTAACAAATTGTCATTTACAGAGATATTTCTCCCACCCAGCATGGGTATGTGTAAAAATACACCCTAAAACACATTATACTACTTCTCCTGAGTACGGCAATACCACATGTGTGGCACTTTTTTGCAGCCTAACTGCGCTAAGGGGTCCAAAGTCCAATGAGCACCTTTAGGCTTTACAGGGGTGCTTACAATTTAGCACCCCCCAAAATGTCAGGACAGTAAACACACCCCACAAATGACCCCATTTTGGAAAGTAGACCCTTCAAGGTATTCAGAGAGAAGCATGGTGAGTCCGTGGCAGATTTCATTTTTTTTTTGTCGCAAGTTAGAAGAAATGGAAACTTTTTTTTTTTTTTTTTTCTCACAAAGTGTCATTTTCCGCTTACTTGTGACAAAAAATAATATCTTCTATGAACTCACTATGCCTCTCAGTGAATACTTTGGGATGTCTTCTTTCCAAAATGGGGTCATTTGGGGGGTATTTATACTATCCTGGAATTCTAGCCCCTCATGAAACATGACAGGGGGTCAGAAAAGTCATAGATGCTTGAAAATGAGAAAATTCACTTTTTGCACCATAGTTTGTAAACGCTATAACTTTTACCCAAACCAATAATTAGTGACAAGAAAAGGAGCCAAAATTCATTTAGGTGGTAGGTTGTATGAGCGAGCAATAAACCGTGAAAGCTGCAGTGGTCTGAATGGAAAAAAAGTGGCCGGTAGAAAGCCCTAGGTCAGTGGTTCCCAACCCATGTGCCGCGACACATACATGTGTCGCGGCAGCTTTGGGTATGTGTCGCGGCTCTTGGAGGGGAGCAGCGCAGTGGAGGGAGAAAAACTGTGGGCAGCGGCGGAGAAGGGGGCCATCTCCCCCCCTTCTCTCACCTTAGGGTGCTCTGCCTCCCTCACTCTCCCCTCCGATACTAACTGTGGCGGGCTGGCGGCACTTGGCAGTGGGCGGGACTTACCTTTTGTGTCACTCCATGCGCCGGCCGGAAGTTCTGGCTCTGCAGCCGCTGCTCTGGTCTGGATCAGGCCAGAGTAGCGGCAAATCATCCCGCGCCGGCGACGAGACCAGACGGGACAGAGACACGGAAGGTAAGTTCCGCCCCTCTGCCAGCCACCGCACTTCGTTCCGGAGGAGAGAGCGAGAGCACCCTGAGGTGCCGCTCTCCTTCCCTCGCTCTCTCCTCCTGGGGGGGTACCTGGCTACATATTCTGGGCACATATATCCCTGGCTACATATACCCCTGACTACATATACGGGGACATATACACCTGCCTACATATACTGGGGACATATACCCCTGGCTACATATACTGGGGACATATACCTCTGGCTACATATACTGGGGACATATACACCTGCCTACATATACTGGGGACATATACACCTGCCTACATATACTGGGGACATATACACCTGCCTACATATACTGGGGACATATACCCCTGGCTACATATACTGGGGACATATACCTCTGGCTACATATATTGGGGACATATACCGGGGACATATACACCTGCCTACATATACTGTGGACATATACACCTGCCTACATATACTGGGGACATATACCCCTGGCTACATATACTGGGGACATATACCTCTGGCTACATATACTGGGAACATATACACCTGCCTACATATACTGGGGACATATACACCTGCCTACATATACTGGGGACATATACATCTGCCTAAATATACTGGGGACATATACCCCTGCCTACATGTACTGGGGACATATACCCCTGCCTACATATACTGGGGACATATACCCCTGCCTACATGTACTGGGGACATATACCCCTGCCTACATATACTGGGGACATATACCCCTGCCTACATATACTGGGCACATATACCCCTGGCTACATATACTGGGGACATATACCCCTGGCTACATATACTGGGGACATATACCCCTGGTTACATATACTGGGGACATATACCGGGGACATATACACCTGCCTACATATACTGGGGACATATACACCTGCCTACATATACTGGGGACATATACCCCTGCCTACATATACTGGGGACATATACCCCTGCCTACATATACTGGGGACATATACCCCTGCCTACATATACTGGGGACATATACCCCTGCCTACATATACTGGGGACATATACCCCTGCCTACATATACTGGGCACATATACCCCTGGCTACATATCCTGGGCACATATACCCCTGCCTACATATACTGGGGACATATACCCCTGCCTACATATCCTGGGCACATATACCCCTGCCTACATATCCTGGGCACATATACCCCTGCCTACATATCCTGGGCACATATACCCCTGCCTACATATCCTGGGCACATATACCCCTGCCTACATATCCTGGGCACATATACCCCTGGCTACATATACTGGGCACATATATCCCTGGCTACATATACTGGGGACATATACCCCTGCCTACATATACTGGGGACATATACCCCTGCCTACATATACTGGGCACATATACCCCTGCCTACATATCCTGGGCACATATACCCCTGCCTACATATACTGGGGACATATACCCCTGCCTACATATCCTGGGCACATATACCCCTGCCTACATATCCTGGGCACATATACCCCTGGCTACATATCCTGGGCACATATACCCCTACATATCCTGGGCACATATACCCCTGGCTACATATACTGGGCACATATATCCCTGGCTACATATACTGGGCACATATATCCCTGGCTACATATACTGGGGACAACTGGCTGTTTGTCATTATGTGCATTTACTGGTGAAAAGCTGTCTCTTATTATGTGAATTTACTGGTGAAAAGCTGTCTCTTATTATGTGAATTTACTGGTGAAAAGCTGTCTCTTATTATGTGCATTTACTGGTGAAAAGCTGTCTCTTATTATGTGCATTTACTGGTGAAAAGCTGTCTCTTATTATGTGAATTTACTGGTGAAAAGCTGTCTCTTATTATGTGAATTTACTGGTGAAAAGAGGTCTTTTATTATGTGCATTTACTGGGGAAACGCTGTCTCTCATTACGTGCATTTACTGGTGAAAGGCTGTCTGTCATTACCTGCATTTACTGGTGAAACGCTGTCTCTTATGTGCATTTAGTGGGGAAACGCTGTCTCTCATTACATGCATTTAGTCTACGTGTCACGGAGATCTGAACGTTTGGTTTGATGTGTCACGACTCCAAAAAGGTTGGGAACCACTGCCCTAGGTCCTCAAGTGGTTAAAGGGACTCCGAGCAGTGCACAAACTATGGAAAGATGCATATCATTTTAAAGCTCTCTTTCTCCTCTTTCTGGCGACACCTAAATCGTCGCCCTACGCCTCTTAGTTTTCTCTATTTTCGCGATTGAATTTGCGGCCGCTGCAATTTCAATTGCGAAAATAGTGAAGAACTAAAAGGCGTAGGGCGGCGGTTTATATATCATTGGAAAGAGGAGAAAGAGAGCTTTAAAATGATATGCATCTTTCCATAGTTTCTGCACTGCTTGGAGTCCCTTTAATAATCAAAGTACTAAAATGTTATCCTAGAGTGAGTGAAAAAAAAAGCATGACAGCTCTACCTCACCAAACCTTTGAGTGCTGCGTGTTCATATGAAAGATGCTGGATAGGAGGCAGCCATTCCTCATCATAACCCGAGTGCGACCATTTTGTGTTTTCTAAAATGTTATCCTGTTTGTAAAAAATGGCTTCTCAAAATACTGTATTAAAAATCTGAACACCGTCGGGCCTGTCTCCACCCATCAGTTTTTTCGGTGCATTTTCTGCACAGGAAAAAGGCAAGCAGTGTTAATCAATGAGCTAATTCAAACTTGAATGCATTTTTCACATGCAGAAAAACAATTGACAGCAATGCAAAACTGTCAGACAACTCATGCAGAAAACTGACACACAGAAAAACTGACGCACAGAAAAACTAACCAGTGGAGACAGGCCCAAATAGAAGGTCCAGAGTTGAGGGAGTTTGTCACATGGAGGCTGCTGCTGCTGTCTAGATTGCATCATCCTACTGTTCAGACTTGAAGGGTGCAGGCACAGACTGTTTAAGACCGTTTAACACTCAGTGAGAGTGGTTAAAATCAGGAATATCTTACCTCAGGAAGTAGTTATGGCAAACTCTATGGTCTTAATTTACTAAGCTTATCTCCTGTCTTTAATAACGTTTCTAGAGTTATCACCATGGTGATGAGGCATGTAGTATTCAGGAAACATTTTGCCTCAGGCAAACCTGAAGTTAACTCTTCAATCCTTAAAATAACTCCAGAATTCTAAAGTTAAAGACAGGCTGTTGATTAACTAAGATAACTCTCTCACTGTGCGGTGGCAAGTTTACTCTTGCCATATTATCTCCAGCATGATCTTAGAGAATTGAGGCCAATATCTGCATTTAAAGAGGGCTTGGATGCTTTCCTTGCATTGAAGGGTATCGACTGCTATAATTATAAGGTAATTTCCAGAAGAGTTGATCCAGGGATTTATCTGACTTCTATCTGGAGTTGGGAAGGAATTTTTCCCTAATTGGCCCAGGCCTTGTAAGGCTTTTTGCCTCCCCTGGATCAACTGAAATATGTGCAGGTTCATTTTCATTTATTTTTTCTGGTTGGACTTGGACGGATGTCTTTTTTTCAACCAAACCAATTATGTAACGTGAGTTACATGAGTATGCCTCCAGGCCAACTTAACCTTAGGCCTGGTGCACACCGAGCAGTTTTTGAAGCGTTTCGCAAACCGCTTCCACCTTCACAGGAAGGGCAGGAATGCATCCCTGCCTGAACTGCAATGTATGTAATAGCATCATAAAAGGTGATAAGATTTCTCATCCACATACAGGTCAAGGTGTCACGGTTAAGGGTAGACATTATTGCTCCACTGCATGGGTGGTATATGGGCTTAAGTGCCCATGTGGCCTGATGTATGTGGGTGAGACTACAAGAATGGTCAGAACCCGCATACAGGAACATAAGAGGGCCATTACTAAATATGCTAAAGATGAGAGGTAGAACTATGATACGTCTGTAGCTAGACATTTTTTTGGAGCCGGGCACAATGCAGCGCAGCTAAGATGGTGCGTTTTGGAGGCTATCAATCCTTCAACAAGGGGTGGCAATCTGGAGAAATTGTTAAAACAAAAGGAGGCTCGATGGATTTATTCATTGGATGTTGTCACCCCTAGGGGTATGAACGAGCGATTACCTTTAAAATGTTTTTTATAATGCCGTTGTTTCCTCTATAATGCCGTTGTGTTTATCATGTAATATGTAAATGTGGGTACCTGCAATTGTTATAACCACATGTTTGATTTACAGGTGGTTCTGTGGCAGTCCTTATGGGAAGTGCCAGGATGACGGTCAGTTAAATATATGTTTATATTGGTAGCCGAATTGGAGTGCTTGTTAAAGGGAAGGTTCAAGCAAAATAAAAAAAGGAGTTTCACTTACCTGGGGATTCTACCAGCCCCATGCAGCCATCCTGTGCCCTCGTAGTCACTCACTGCTGCTCCAGTCCCCCGCTGGCAACTTGCCGACCTCGGAGGTCGGCGGGACGCATTGCGTACGTTTTTACCCTTTTCCGCCTGTGCAGGAACATTAACACATACATTTTTAAGAAACACCACAGCTGTGAAACAGCCCTCATCCAAGTCTGCAACAATCTGCTCATGGCAAGGGACAGAGGGGAATGCTCCATCCTAATCCTGTTGGATCTCTCAGCTGCTTTTGATACAGTTGACCATGAAATCCTGCTTAACAGACTGCAGGAGTACTGTGGCATCAGTGGATCAGTCCTCCAGTGGTTCAGATCATTCCTGACTGACAGAATACAGAGAGTATCCCTAGGACCTATAATGTCCAAACCTGCACCTCTACAATTCGGAGTGCCACAAGGATCAATCCTATCCCCTCTGCTGTTTGCAATCTACATGTTGCCACTCGGTACACTTATCCAACGACATGGCCTGACGTACCACTGCTACGCCGATGACACACAGCTATACCTGTCCTTCAAACCTGGTGGAACAGACCCTACCCCAAAAATAAACTCTTGCTTAGCTGAGCTTCAGGCATGGATGAATGATAACTGGTTGAAACTGAATGCTGACAAAACTGAGGTCCTGTTTGTCCAAAGCCAGTGCTCGCCATCAAAACAGCTCTATCCTAAAGCAACACCAATCAGGATTGGGAATTCAGACATAAACAGCTCCAACCTTGTGCGCAGCCTTGGCGTACTAATCGATGGGGAATTGAGTTTCAGAAACCAAATTTCATCTGTAGTTAAATCTTCCTTCTTTCATCTGAAGAACATTGCAAAGATTAAACATCTGATTCCCCCAGAGGATCTTCCAACCCTAGTCCACGCCTTCATCACATCACGTCTGGACTACTGCAATGCCCTTTATGTTGGCCTCCCCAAAAAGGACCTGCGTCGCCTGCAATTAGTGCAGAATGCTGCTGCCAGATTGCTAACAAACCAGCCTCGCCACTGTCACATTACACCGATCCTTCGCTCACTGCACTGGCTACCAGTAGAATGGAGAATACTCTTCAAGATTGGACTGCTGACATTCAAATCCCTGCACAATCTAGGCCCTGGATACATGAAGGACTTGCTGAAGCTGCACCACACCTCTCACAACCTCAGATCAGCAAGTTCTATAAACTTGGTCACTCCCAGAGTGCACCTCAAAAAATCTGGAGACAGAGCCTTCTGTCATGCTGCCCCTACTCTTTGGAACTCCCTACCACACCCAGTAAAGACAGCACCATCCCTGGAGCTATTCAAATCCAGACTGAAAAGCCACCTGTTTAGCCTGGCATTTCCATATTTATAAAATTCTTCCTCTGTACCACGATGGTCGGAGCCATGCTTATGCGCTTTGAGTCCCACGGGAGAAAAGCGCTTTACAAATGTTATTTGTTGTTGTTGTTGTTGTTGTTGTTGTTATTTTTACGTGTTACTGGTTCAATGCGTAAATTTTTACGCATTGAACCAGTAACGCGTAAAAATGTATGTGTTAATGTTCCTGCACTAGCGGAAATGCGTAAAAACGTACGCAATGCGCCCCCCGACCTCCGAGGTCGGCAAGCTGCCAGCGGGGGACTGGAGCAGCAGTGAGTGACTACAAGGGCACAGGATGGCTGCATGGGGCTGGTAGAAGCCCCAGGTAAGTGAAACTCATTTTTTTATTTTGCTTGGACATTCCCTTTAACTGTATTTGCTTGGGACTATGGACTTGAGGGTTAATTGTTCCAAGGGCGGAGCAATGAAGGGTGGGGTTGCCCATACCAGAATGTGTATTTATACTTGTGATGTATGCTTCAATGCTGTTTTACACCTGATGAAGGATGGTTCACATCCGTAACATGTAGTGTTCGTGTTCGCTGAATACAAGCAAGTCATTTTGCAGCCAGTTGTGTGCCGTCTCTTCTTTTTGGTTTGGTTATCTCATTGGAACCTACAGGAAGCATTTAGAGGCTGTAATTTCTGCAAAAGGAAGAGCTACTAAACATTGATTTAATTTATTTTCTTCATTTCTTTTAAATGTATGCACCTGCCTAATTTTGTTTAACCCCCCTGGTGGTATTAAAAATTCCGCCAGGGGGCAGCGCAGCAGTTTTTTTTATTTTTTTATTTTTTTAAATCATGTAGCGAGCCAAGGGCTCGCTACATGATAGCCGCTGCTCAGCGGCATTCCCCCAGCCCCGCCGATCGCCTCCTGCAATAGGCGATCAGGAAATCCCGTTCAAAGAACGGGATTTCCTGGAGGGCTTCCCCCGTCGCCATGACGTCATTGGGAGTCCCGAACCACCCCTCGGCGCTGCCTGGCACTGATTGGCCAGGCAGCGCACGGGGTCTGGGGGGGGGGGGCGCGCGCCGCATCAGATAGCGGCGATCGTGCGGGGGCCGGCGGCGATCAGAGTGCTGGCGCAGCTAGCAAAGTGCTAGCTGCGTCCAGCAAAAAAAAAATTATGAAAATCGGCCCAGCAGGGCCTGAGCGGCACCCTCCGGCGGCTTACCCCGTGTCCAGCACGGGGTTACCGCTAAGGAGGTTAAACAATTATTGAGGCACTTTCTTTAAATCCAATAAACTTCATTCCACTTCTCAAATATCACTGTGTGTGTCTCCCATATGATATATTTAACTGACATTTTTTATTGTAACATCCAATGATTTATACAGGAAAATCATGACAATTAACAAGGTTGCCCAAACTTTCACATCCCACTGTATGTATGCCATGAGGGTATATTACTATTATTTTTACAAATAAGCTCTTGTAATCATCGGTAGTGTACAATGAGAAAGAAAAAAACTGAAAAATACACCTTTATTTCCAAATACAGTATTGTCACCATACATTGTACTAGGAACATAATCTAAATGCTGCAATAACCAGGATGGATAAGCAAATACAATTGTTGGGTTTAACTTATAATTTATTGTAAAGCTATAATGGATATAAATGGAAAAATATTTGTGAGGTTTTTTTCTATTTTTTTCCTTTATTTTCCTTTTAAAATGCATAGAAAATAAGGTACATACTAAACAAAATTATCACACACTAAAAGCCAAATTTGTCCTGAAAAGAACAATATATCAATTATTTAGGTGTGATAAATAGTAATAAAGTTATTGGTGGATGAATGGGAGCGACGCTGATATGTGAAAATTGCTGTAATCCTGAAGTGATTAAAACATATATGAATTTAAAGGTTGGGAATATATTTTGGAGTCAATATTTATTACATATATTCACAGAGATCTGTACATGAGACCTGAAATAGGAACGACTTAAAGAGAATCTGTATTGTTAAAATCGCACAAAAGTAAACATACCAGTGCATTAGGGGACATCTCCTATTACCCTCTGACACAATTTCGCCGCATTAAAAGTGGTTAAAAACAGTTTTAAAAAGTTTGTTTATAAACAAACAAAATGGCCACCAAAACAGGAAGTAGGTTGATGTACAGTATGTCCACACATAGAAAATACATCCATACACAAGCAGGCTGTATACACCCTTCCTTATCTCAATTTGTGTGTTTCTTTCCCCCTGTTCTCATGCACTGAAGTTTCAGGCTGCTCGTTTCTTCCTGCAAACAGCTTTGCCCTTGTCTGTAATTCTTCAGTATGTGAAAGCCCAGCCAGCTCAGAGGACGATTTATCCAGCTTGTAAAAGATAAGAGAGAAGAGAGAAGCTGCCCTAATCTAAATAATACACAGGCAGTGTGCATAGAGGGGCCTGGAAGGGGGAGTTCATAGCAGAACCACAACACTGAAGAACTTGGCAGCCTTCCAGACACAGGCCGACAAGTCTGACAGGGGAAAGATACATTGATTTATTACAGAGACTGTGATAGTAGAAAGTGCTGCAGTAAGCTAGAACAAATTAGAATAGCTTTTGGAACTTGTAGGATGATAAAAAACAGGATGCAATTTTTGTTACGGAGTCTCTTTAAGGTGAAGGAGGGACTGTTCCTATCGAAAAAGGGACAGTTGTGAACTATGATAAAGCATACATTAATGGATTGCGACGAGGCCCAGTGAGCACATCATAAACAAATGTTTACTTCAATAGCTGTGGTGGGCGTGAGGGATTCTACATACAAGAAGTGTAATAGACAGAAAGTGAAACATGGACGGTAATATGTGTGAGCTCTTCATAGCAGATTAGTTGTGTGAATCCTCCAAGGCAATTAAGCACTGTAACATATCCCTGGCAATAGTCCACGCTGAAAGATGATCTTCTCATTGCTGCTCCAACTGGCTTCTCATTGCTGAGGCTCTAAATCAGGGATGTCAAACCAATCCTTCGAGAGCTGAGTTCCTCACACATTTTTAACACAGCTCAAATTAATTGATGGCTCTGAATCAGGAAAGGTGTGGTCCCTCAGGTAGAACACATTCCTCTCTTTCTCAGTCCATCCTAAACACTGGAGTTCGACACCTGTGCTCTAAACACACACTTGATCAGCCAATGATAAGCCTGGAAGAGAGCCATAGTGTTTAACACTCAGCTACTGCAGGCACACAGGCTCTCCCAGCCATGCATATACACTCTGTAACAGGTGTATGTGAAATATGGGCGCCAGGAAAAATCGGGCACAGGTAAAGTGCTGTTCGTAGAATATTGGAATTCTACTATCTATAGTGTTCATTTTCCATTACTGTAGCTAAACCTACTACGTACCCACTGGCGGCCTGCCCTGTGCTCTGTGCGGCCCCCGCAACTTACACAACAGCTTTTCAATGGTGACTCCTCCCACCACTCCTTGGACTCTCCTGTTGCGTCATGTCGCCATGGTTACCCGGCGGCGCCTCCCATGACGTCGAAGGCACGTGCTGGAAGTAACCATGGTGGTAGGAGCAAAGCTGGGCCCAGCGAAGGGAGAGCACAGTGAGAGGAGACGCTGATGGAAAGCTGGCATGTAGGTTTCTGGGGGTGGCCTGCACCTGGCAACCTATACTGGGGGCACTGCCTGTACCTGGCTATCTATGCTGGGCACCTAGAGCTCACTACCTATACCGGGGGCACCCCCTTTACCTGGCTATCTATGCTGGGCACCTATACAGGGTGCATTACCTGTACCTGGCTACCTATATTGAGCACCTATAGCTCACTACCTATACTGAGGGCACCGCCTGTACCTGGCTACCTATACTGGGCACCTATAACTCGCTACCTATACTGGGGGTGCCATCTGTACCTGCCTACCTATACTGGCAGCACCTGTACCTGGCTACCTACACTGGGTGCACTTATAGCTTGTTGCCTATACTGGGGGCACCTGTATCTGGCTAACATACTGGAGCACCACCTGTAGCCGGATACCTATACTGGGGGGCACCTATGCCTGGATACCTATACTGGGTGCACTTATACCTGGCTAGGACAGGGCAGGGGGACAAGAGCTGGCACAGAGGGGGATAAGAGGTGACGCAGGGGAACAAAAGAGGCACAGGGAGAACAGAGATGAGATAGGGGGACATGAGGTGACACAGAGGGGGACAAAAGAGGCACAAACAGAGGTGAAAAAGGGGGAGACAAAAGAGGCATAGGGAGAACAGAGCTGGTCAAAAGAGAATGGATTCAGATTAAGAAGGGACCTACAGTCCCTATCTCATTTGTTAAGCGGGGACAACCTGTATTTTGCTAGTATTTGGCTCCACCCTCGTCATGTCATGGCCACACCCACTTTTTAAAAATGCGTTGCTTTCTTCGGTTGCCAGGTCAGCAGGAGAGTCAGGCAACTGGTTTAAAAGGAAAAATCATACCATATCCTTCTCAGTTTAGGTTCCCTTGAAGCCTAACACTTAACCCTCCCACACACAAACTCTGGTCCTGACATTTAGCTATTAACCCTCTCCCTGCACAAACCCTGGTCCTGACGCCTGACACTTAACCCTTCCCCTCACAAACCCAGGTTGTGACGCCTGACACTTAACCCTCCCCCACACAAACCCCAGTCTTGATGCCTTAAAGAAGAACTGTCGCGAAAACCTTGAAATTTAAGTATAGGTAGAAATACTCACCATCCTCCAACTCTGTCTTCTGTCTCCTCAGTAGCAGTCACCAGTGTTGGCGGGTCCCGGTCTACCTCTTTCAGTGACTCCTCCTCCTGGCAAGCTGGCGAAACGCAAAGGGCCAACGTGGGTGACTGGTGAGTGGGCGAACGGCAGGTGGTGATATCACTTCCGGGTTTTCCTGGCCCTGTCCCCACCCATGACGCAGCCTGAATGACACGCCTCAGGCTGCGTCATGGCAGGTCCGCCCCTGCTGCAGTATTGTACCATTTTCCCCATGACTAAAAAAATCAGTAAAAGAATCAGTAAAAGTATTAAGTATTTAGAAAAATGCATAGCAATAGAAGGGTTACACTTTTCTTCTGAGGTAATTGTTGCCTTTTGATAGCTGAGTAACAGGTATCTGAGTACAGGAGAGCAGAGAGTGAGATGATGAATGCTGCTCTGCTACTTCACTACTTATGCCTGGTACACACCATGCCATTCCCATCAGATAGTTGGGTCGAATCTATTATTTTTGACAGGTCCGAACTGATTTCCAATTATGACCAGAAAAGTGATCGGAAAATCGATTCAACCCATGTATCTGACAGGAAATTGTACGGTGTATTCCAGGCATTGGGGACTCACTGCTTTGACAGGAAATACAATGATTTTCAGCTGAGAAAAAACATGCGCACATATACATGAATCCCTAAAACGGAAAGGGGGGGGGTGGTTAGTGGGCCTTGGGTGCTGTAAAGTACAAATCTGACCTTGCTCCCCTCCTCAGAAATTGACGTGCTAAGCGTGTTGAGCTTTGGGGTGGAGATGTGAAGTAGCATTTAACTTTCCTGATGTTCGGTCATTCCCTTTTTGGTCAGGCCTAGACATTTTCATCCCTCATTGTACTTCAATTACAATTCAGTGTGACCTGTATGTCCAGGATGTTTAATGGTATCTTCTTCACAAAAAGACCACAAATATGTTTTTTTGGAACAATATCACTCCATCCATCATGATTCATTCCTGATATTTTTTGCACATTGTGTGCCTCTGAGGAAGCTGCTTTGGACACGTGTCATCCAGTCTTGTTTGTGAGCTGGATCTCTGAATTATGTCCACATTCTACACCCGAAACCAGGAAGATTTGTGATTTAAATAATAAAGAGTGATATCGTTACACAAAAGAAAAAAACATATTTATGGATTTTTTATGTACATTTGAACATTTGCTTGGGGTGGATTGATATTACGCATATTTTATCTATGCTGTTTCGGGCAGCACGGTGGCGTAGTGGTTAACGCTCTCGCTTTGCAGCGCTGGGTCCCTGGTTCGAATCCCAGCCAAGTCAACCTCTGCAAGGAGTTTGTATGTTCTCCCCGTGTCTGCGTGTGTTTCCTCCGGGCACACTGATTTCCTCCCATATCCCAAAAACAAACAGATCAGTTAATTGGCTTTCCCCTAAATTGGCCCTAGACTATGATACATACACTACACAATATAGACATATGACTATGGTAGGGATTAGATTGTGAGCCCCTCTGAGGGACAGTTAGTGACAACACAATATATTGTAAAGAGCTGCGTTGGCACTATATAAATACTGAAATAAATGGTATGACCTGTTTTGAATAAGAACTATAGCTCTTCTTTAACAGTATCTGGCTGTATGTAGTGGCTGAATGGAGTAATGGTTAAGGGCTCTGCCTCTGACACAGGAGACCAGGGTTCGAATCTCGGCTCTGCCTGTTCAGTAAGGCAGCACCTATTCAGTAGGAGACCTTGGGCCAGTCTCCCTAACACTGCTACTGCCTATAGAGCGCGTCCTTGTGGCTGCAGCTCTGGCGCTTTGAGTCCGCCAGGAGAAAAGCGCGATATAAGTGTTCTGTGTTTGTTTGTTTGATCTAACCCAGCAGTATTCATTGAGTTTTTTTCAAACCCTAATTAACCCCGGAGAGGCAGCAGTCCATTTTATGGGTCCATTTTAAGGTATCAGCACTGACCACTTCTACCCTGTCCAGTAAAGCCAATTTAACCTGCTCCATTTGTCAGCAGCACAGCCCAATCATGTTGGTGACAGCTATCTTTTCACACTTGCAGTTTTCCTCCCCGCTGTTAAATGCTACAAAGGAGTTTACCATGTCCTCTGTCAGCTTTGTTATTGAGCAGACCCTCTTGAAGCTGAGCAGGGACAGATGCCACAAATTCCTCCCTAGAATAAAGCAACTGTTTTCTCTTCAGCAAGCAGTTTTACAACAGCAGGACAGGAGCATCCTGAAAGTGAACATGAACTTGCAGCTGGAAGTCCTCCACACTGCAGCACAAATTATGCGGGTTACCTAACCACTTCACCCCCAAGGGATTTTTACCCTAACGGACCAGAGCAATTTTCACTTGTCAGCGCTCTCCCTTTTATTCGCCAATAACTTTGTTATTACTTATCACAACAAAATGATCTATACAGAAAGCCAATTAGGCTTTCTGTGGGTAGTACATTTTGATAAGAATTATTTTATTCTAAATGCATTTTAACCTCTTGACGACCAGCTAACGCCGATCGGCGTAAACTGGTCGTCTGCGGGTTACCATGGAAATGGCCGCACGATGGAGCGGCCTTTCCATGTCAGTTCACGGAGGGTGTCTCCGTGAACAGCCGGAGAGCCGCCGATTGCGGCTCGCCGGCAAAATGTAAACACGCGGGGAAGAAATCCCCGCTGTTTACATCATACGGCGCTGCTGCGCAGCAGCGCCGTAGGGCAGATCGGCGATCCCCGGCCTCTGATTGGCCGGGGATCGCCGGCATCTGATAGGCGGAAGCCTATCCTTCAATGCGCAGGACGGAACTCCGTCCTGTGCATTACGGAGAGAGGGAGGGAGGGAGGTAAGGAGGAGGCAGAGGGCTGAAATGGCTGCGGAGGGGGGCTTTGAGGAGCCCCCCCCCCCCGCAAAACACAGATGGCCGGCGGCGATCAGACCTCCTGGCAGGACATCCCCCTAGTGGGGAAAAAAGGGGGGAAGTCTGATCGCCCTGGCATAATACTGATCTGTGCTGCGGGCTGGAGAGCCCACGCAGCACAGATCAGCCAATACAGCCCTGGTCGGCAAGTGGTTAACAGGTTAACAAGGTTAACAAGTACCAGAACAAGCACAACAGCTTGTAAAATCAGAAACAGGGCACACAACTCTTCTTGCTTGACAGACAGGTTAGTAGCCTGGGGCATTTTTAATGGAGAATGGTTTGACACAGCTCACTTAAAGGACAACTGAAGTGAGAAGTATATGGAGGCTGCCATATTTATTTCCTTTTAAAACATACCAGTTGCCCGACAGCCCTGCTGATCTATTTAGCTGCGGTAGTTTCTGAATAACACCAGAAACAAGCATGCAGCTAGTCTTGTCAGATCTGACAATCATGTCAGAAACACCTGATATGCGGCATGCTTGTTCAGGGTCTGTGATTAAGAGTATTAGAGGCAGAGGATCAGTAGGACAGCCAGGTAACTGGTATTGCTTAAAAGGAAATAAATATGGCATCCTCCATATACCTCTCACTTCAGTTGTCCTTTAATACATTTCTTCCCAGTATGTGACATGGGACAGAAGTACTAGATAAAAGTTTAGTGTGTGTGTTTGGATGGCCAGTCCAATCACCCAGACTTACGAGTTTTCATTTACAATAGTAAGAGGAAATTCTACTTATAAACCAATTCCATTCACCCCAGCCTCAATCAGTATAAAGTAAGACATAATGAGATTATTACTAGCTTTCACACAGTTTCTGTACTTTTTCTATATTCTTATGCTGGGAACACAACTAGTTTTCATAGGATGATACAATTTGTTTACATCATACTGTTTTGTCATTTGACTCATTTGAGTCATTACCATACAGTTTCTAATAATTTGTCATATTCCTCTGCTTGTAGGTTGTCTGTTCTTGCTTAACCTTTTGGGGACCGAATGTTTAACTCTTTCAGGCAGATAAAGAAAAAAAGCAACACAGCCTAGTTATTTGTGTGCTTGGCACTGTACATACACATGTCTTTCTCATCATGTCACATGTCACCTCGGTTGTCCTTTAATTATCTACTGCTGTTTATGACCTAGTCTCTACTGGGAAAATACCTTGGGCTGTCTTATTTTTTGTTGTTAAGATGGCCACTAATGATCCAATCCTTTTCATACAATTTTACAAAATCTATGTAGTATAAAGGTGGCCACTAACAGTCCAATTTCTAGCGAAAAATCATTTTACGATCAGAAATTCTGATTGGATTGGTTGTAAATAATCTCTGTTGATGGGCACAATGGATTATCTATGATTATAAAAACAGTTGTCTGATTAGATTTTTTCCGAACCAAAATTTGGATTTTCTTTCAGGTCGTGATATATAGAAAGCAAAGATTGGTTCGTTGATGGTATAGTGAATAATTTCACTTCTGATCGCTCAAACATTTTTTCGCTATAAATTGGACCGTTAGTGGCCCCCTTAAAGTGATCCTTAAAGTGATCCTTAAAGTGAATGTTTACCGGTTTTAAAAACAAAAAGTCAGATACTCACCTAAGGAGAGGGAAGGCTCGGTCCTAATGAGCCTTCCCTCTCCTCTCCCAGTGCCCGGTCCCGCGCAGGATCCCCCGTGGCAGTATTCGACCAGTTCGGTCAAATACTGCCACTTCCGCATGCCGAAGGGAGCTTTCGGAAGGCTTCGGGAGCACTCGGGCTCCCGATGACGCGGCCGCTCCATACTACGCATGCGCGAGCGCCCTCTATGACGCGCTCGCGCGTACGTAGTATGGAGCGGCCCGTCTTCGGAAGCCCGAGTGCTCCTGAAGACCTCCGAAGTCCCTGCGGCGGCGGACGCGAACGGGGGAGCCAGCGCAGCACCGAGGGCACCGGGAGAGGAGAGGGAAGGCTCATTAGGACCGAGCCTTCCCTCTCCTTAGGTGAGTATCTGACTTTTTGTTTTTAGAAACGGTACCCATTGGCTTTAAGTCGATTTAAAAAAATGAGATTTACTCACCTGGGGCTTCCCTCAGACCCCTGCAGCTGATCGGTACCCTCGCAGCCCCGCTCCGATGCTCCAGGACACGCCAGCGAACACTTCTGGTTTGGCCGTCACCGGCCGACAGGCATGGGAACGCAAGTGATTATTCGCGTTCCCAGCCATAATATCGCCCCCTATGCTGCTATTGTGGGAAAAGGTGAGTTTCTGTTATATTCTACAAAAACTGGAATAGCGTTACTTGAGATAATTACAGTGGAAACTTGTACGTGTATACAGGAGAGTTCCAAGATAGCTGACCATCTGCATTCCAATGACTTCAGTTTTCCCACAAAATTAGGTTTTCGTCCACATTATATAAAATATATAGTTATCATAGGACATAATGCTAACCTCTTATTGCAACATGGTCTTATAACAGTATATTTCCTCAACATGCATAACTAGTGATAGGGGCATGGTTGGGGGTGTGGCAGGGGAGTGGCTTAAGTGTCCCTCTTTCTTATTTCAAAAAGTTGGGAGGTATGCTGTTACTTCATTTGGTGACATGGCATGTTTCATAAGATTGCTTCATTAATATTTGGTGTATGGCAGGTTTTAGACCTCTTTGCGCTGTTTTACATTTCCCACATGCAGAGCTGCGTAGTTACCAGAATAGTAGCACGGACTGTTGAAAGCCAAATTGCTAGAATACCTTTTCTATACCAGTCTTATCACCCTCTAACCAGTCTGTTCACAGCTCTTTATTGGATCACTGAAAGATAGCAGGCACTTTATAGCATGGCTGGGACTTCACCTGCACGATCTAGCATTGCTTTACAGTTCCAGATAGAAGATAGAGGCTGTAAATGATCCACTTCTTATTGTCAGAGGCCCAGCTAGTACAGTAGTTAATCATACATTGCTGTGCTGTAGGTATGGAGGCTGTGTAGTCAGTGATAGAAGAGGAGGAGTTACAGTCAGGGATTTCCATTACATTTAAGGAACGCTGTGGCATGTGCAATATCACATAACATTGAGAGGCCTGGAGTCCAGCAGGAGACACAGACTCAAAGCACTAATCTTGCACAGCAGTGCAAGAAGGGGACCTGCAACTTTTTTAATTTTGCTTTATTCAGATTCCGGGGTTATTACGGCAAAAAATAACTTTGGCAACTTTTGGACCAATGGCTTCAGATCGGATATTGATCAGAGGAGGTAAAATTGTAAACTGCGACGCTTCTCGGTACGCCGATGTGTACATCGAGGATGGAATCATAAAGGACATTGGGGATAATCTACAGCTGAACGATATCATTGATTTGAAAGTTATAGACGCTACAGGCAAGCTGGTCATCCCTGGAGGCATCGATACCCATACTCACCTACAGTTCCCATTCATGGGCACCTACTCTGTGGATGACTTCTATATAGGAACCAAGGTAATGAATTATTTCTGTAACATTTATAGCCGAGCATTGGAATTATTATACCATCCAGTAGCTAAAATGAACCTAATATTTCATATAACTATACGTTCTGCTGGGCACCCTCTCAACAGACGCACCTGTTGTCTCTACCCCCCACCCGTTAGATTGTACGCCTCTGGCAGGGCCCTCCTCTCTAGTGTTTCCAGCTTGATTATGCAAGCTCACTGTCTGACGCCCATAGCTGAATTTGAGGCAAGACCACAAGGGCCATGGCCTAGAGCACCAGACAAGCAAGGGGAGGTAAGTGGGCGGGCACACTCAGGCAGTAAAACTGCCAAACATGCAAACCACAGTGGTCAGAGTCCCGGTCTGTGGTCACACTGCTTCCACAAGGAAAATCAGTCGAGCACAGCACAGTATGGAGGAAGCACAGGGCAGGGAAGCATAGGACAGGGGTGCTCAAGCCCAGGGTAGACACAGTGGGCAGGGTGAGGTTGACAGTGGCGCGCCTTGGGCAGTAAGATGTACAAGTGCAGCCCTGCTGTCAGCCTGACACCCCTAACACAGACTATTTTAAACAAAGACACTGAGCTACTGTTATCAAATCATTTGCAAGATCATGTTTTGTTGTGAGCTCCTTGTATGTCCTACCTTGTATGTTAGCCCATTTATCTAGTGTGCGGCGCTGCATAATATGTTGGCGCTTTCTAAGTACAATAAATAGTAATAATAATAACTATTATTATTGGTTTAAATAGCACCTTCGTCATCCATAGCGCTGTACATAGAAACAAACATGAGTGCATAAAAATACATTTTTGTTTTACGTAATACAGACTTGGTAGACAGCTTTAATGTTACATAGACAAATACACGGTGACCAACAAAATGTTCAACAAGTCATAAAAAACAAAAGATAGAGAATCCTGCTCTTTTACAGCTTCCTGTTTAGATGTGCTGCCACTAGTAGACACACTTGTGTGTATATAACTTGTGTGTATACACTGAGTGGCCAAAAATTAGAGACATGCTCTAATAACGAGTTGGTCCACCTCTAGCTCTGATCATAGCCAACATTCTTCTCGGCATGGACTCAACAAGATGCTGATACCATTGCTGAGGAAGGTTGGCCCATGCTGACATAATGGCAGCTCTTAAGTTAGGTCAGATTGGATGGGGGTGTTCCCAAGCTTTGGAGTGATTTTTCGGACTTTGTCCCACAAATGTTCAATAGGACTGAGGTCAGGGGACTGAGCTGGACATGGAAGCAGGTTAAATTCTGATTTATGTTCCTCAAACCAATTTGAGAACGATCGAGCACAGTGGTAAGGGCCCACCATAGGTGTTTTTTTCTATTTTCCTGTGATACCAAAGGGTCTCCAGCTGCTAAAGCCCATCCAAATTCATCTAATTGTACATTGGGATATGCTTTGTGATGCACCTGCATTGAATTCAGCTGTATTTTGTTATGTTACCCTACGGTCGTGTTGTCGTGTTGTTGCTACTGTCCTTTCACCTCCCTCGTTCACCAGCCTTTTTCGACCAGGAAAGTCCTTACTCTTGAAATTTTTTTCCTCGTCTGCCACACGTGCTGCAGGTTGAGTGTAGTCTGTGGTGTTTCTGCATTGTTGACACTTTGGCCTTGGGGCCCACAGGAGCTGGTTCAGCCGCACATTACGGTCACAAGTGATTCCAAAAGCCTTATGCTAATCAAAGTCAATGGAGGTGAGCCCAAAGGAGCGATTGTGATTACTCCAAATTACAATCATGGGTCCTGCAGCATTTTTGGAGCATTTGCGCTCCAATACAATGGATCACCCTAGCATTTCCTCCTCTACCCTGGCCCATTCGCTACGTATAAGCACAATAGGAGTAAAGTAGCGCCCAGGTATGAATAAAACTAGGGCAAAACCAACAATAAAATCCAAAGAAGGGGTGAGATGGCTTACCTCAAAGACAACAGTCACATAAGACAAAAATATTTATTTTAGCACAGGCAATGAGTTTCACAAGTCCAAGTTCAATTCCTCAGGCCAGTAACAGTGCCAGCATATGTGAGCCAACAGATTTCGAGCACTCAAAGTGGCATGGACGGAGGGGAGGAAGAACGAGTGAAGCCCAGCTTACACTGGCATAAAAAATGGTCCACTTAACTCTGCTAAACGAACCGGATCTTAACAGAAGTGAATGGATCCCTAGGTCAGTCAATAGGATCCGTTCACATTGCTCCATTAGAACGGATCCGTTCAGCACGTTTCACCAAATGGACCCCAAGTTTGGGGAGGTTTTGATAATTCGGAGTGATAGATGTGTCGCTGACCACACACTAACAGAATGGATAAAAAACTGTTGCCAAATAAAAACTGATCCATTTCATGGATCAGTTTTGACATGGATCAGTTTTCAAGCCAACCAGTGTGAACCGGACCTGAGAGAAGAGCAGGAAGACAAGGGAAGGTAATGGAGGAAGAAAGAGAGACACTTATCTTTGGCCCTTACTATGTATATTTTTGACGTATGAATGGCTAAAGGTAGAGTGACCAGACGTCCCAGATTCGGGGTCCGCTGTCCCAGGCAGCATGAGGTCCCGGGAAACGTCCCGCTTTTAGCAGCGGGACGTCCCGGCCTCGGGACTCTGGCCACTGTATTGCATGAACTGGCTGCGGCGTCTATAGACGCTTTGCCAGTTCATTGCCTGCAGCCCCGCTCCAGCCTCCTTAGTCTTCCGGTGTCTGTTCCGACACCGGCAGGCGAGCAGGGCTACGGCAAGATGGCTGCCGAAGCCCTGTACTGGAGACTATTTGTGTCTCCAGTACAGGGCTTTGGGCGCCATCTTGCCTTAGCCCTGTCAGTGCGGGAGACGAGCAGGAGGAAGGTGGTCCCGGGAGCAGCGCGCCAGAGGTCAGAGACTTCTGCCAGGTGAGTAAATGCTTTCTTTTCCAGGTGAAATGTGCTCCCATTGCGTTAATTTTCTGGTGAAATGTTTGCCCGCATTGCGTTAATTTTCTGGTGAAATGTTTGCTTGTATTGCGTTAATTTTCTGGAGAAATGTTTGCTTGCATTGCGTTTATTTTCTGGTGAAATGTTTGCCCGAATTGCGTTAATTTTCTGGTGAAATGTTTGCCCGCATTGCGTTAATTTTCTGGTGAAATGTTTGCCCGCATTGCATTTATTTTCTGGTGAAATGTTTGCCCGCATTGCGTTAATTTTCTGGTGACATGTTTGCCCGCATTGCGTTTATTATGTACTGACATGTTGCCCGCATTGCGTTTATTTTGTACTGACATGTTTGCCCGCATTGCGTTTATTTTGTACTGACATGTTGCCCGCATTGCGTTTATTTTGTACTGACAAGTTGCCCGCATTGCGTTTATTTTGTACTGACATGTTTGCCCGCATTGCGTTTATTTTATACTGACATGTTTGCCCGCATTGTGTTTATTTTGTACTGACATGTTTGCCCGCATTGCGTTTATTTTATACTGACATGTTGCCCGCATTGCGTTTATTTTGTGCTGACATGTTGCCCATTGCATTTTTTTCTGGTGTCCGGGGTAACTGTTACTGCATTTATTATTTAATGGTCATAGATGGCTATGTTTGCTGCTTTGTGGTTACGGTTGTACTATTAGCATCAAACAGTTTCTGCACACCCATGATGCAAAGTCTCGTTTGACCACATCATGGCGTAAACACTGCTTTCTTATGTCTCGCTGTTACATCATTACGTTAGCTCCGCCCATACAATGTCATGGCCACGCCCATTACCCTACCCCCAGTCTTCATCACTGCGCACTCCTCAGTCCCCCCACTTTTCACTGCGGTGCGCTGCGCGCGCCAACCCCCCCTCTCCCGCCCCCCACTCCCCGTCCCAGATTGGACCCACAAAAACCTGGTCACTCTACTAAAGATGACATGGAAAGAATGAAACTATACTCAGCTTTGATGGTTTTGCTTTTTTTAAACGTCTAATTTTTCTCTTTTTTCTTCTCACTTTGACTTGGTTTATTATCTAACACAGCAATTATTGAAATAAAAGCAAAACAGTCAATGATGCTAACAAACCCGCCACAACAATAAGAGGGTGCTGATGAAACCCAGCTTATATTTTGATTGGAATACTACTACAGTAAAATGAGTTTACAAAAATAACAAGGGATTGTTTTGGCCAAGGAAAATGTAAAATGTGGTCATAGCTATAATGAGCCCTGTTTAGTCTTCTATCCAAAGCAGTTTTGCACTCTTCACCATTTTACGAAAGTTAAAATAATCTACTACCTTCTACCAAAAGGAAGATGCTTTACAGACAATGGAAGATCCAAGTCAAAACCATAGGAAAATCCTAGTCTAAAAGTTGCTGCTGTATGGCCCGGTGCACACCAAAAACCACTAGCAGATCCGCAAAACGCTATCGTTTTTTTAAACGCTTTTTCTTATTTTTATGTAGCGTTTCACCTAGCGTTTTGCGTTTTTGGGTAGCGTTTTTTGTGTAGTAGATTTCATATATTGTTACAGTAAAGCTGTTACTGAACAGCTTCTGTAACAAAAACGCCTGCAAAACCACTCTGAACTGGCGTTTTTCCGAGCGGTTTGCGTTTTTCCTATACTTTACATTGGAGGCAGAAACGCCTCCGAAATCCAAAAAATGCCTCACCCCGGGAGTATGCGTTTCAGCAAAACACCTTCCGTTCTAGTGTGCACCAGCCCATTGAAATACATTACCCTAGCGTATCTACAGCTGCAAGCGGATGTAAAAATGCAGGAAAATCCGCTCGGTGTGCACCAGCCCTATGTGGTCATTCAGGGCAAAGTACATAGCCTAATGAATGTTCTACCACTGCAGAGATGTTCGGAGTTGTCCCCTTATTGCCCCACACCTTCTGTATGATTCAAGCAGTTATTGTTTTCCCATGAAGCATCTCCTCCAGTACCTCTCTGATGTCTGTCTCCCACAGACAATAAAGAGTGATACACACCTTCAATTTTGATTGATTTTGATTGGCCAATGGTTAGCCAATTTTTACTACCCTTGCGTAGTATGAGGGCCACAGACTTTGAATACCATGAGCAGATTGTGTAGATAAACTCTCATACAACATGGAGATGGTGAAATTCAGTGGCATAGCTAAGGAGCTGTGGGCCCCGGTGCAAGTTTTACATTGGGGGCCCCCAAGGATTCTATACATAACAATTGACACGGCGCACTAAAATCTGCCAAGGACAACCACAGTGTCAGAGGTGCAAGAAGGGGATGGGGAACAGTTTGTGAATGATTACTACCATTCAAAGCATTTATAGAAGTCATTATTATAAGCACAGGACCAATAAAGAGCTAATACTGCAGCTGAGGGAGGATCCTATGGGGCCCCTCTGACCCAAGGGCCCCGGTGCATTTGCAACCGCTGCAACCCCTATTGCTACGCCACTGGTGAAATTGACCAGTGATTGGACAATCAAAATGGAAGGTGTGTGCCAGGCTTTAGGGTGAGTTTTATGTAAAATGAGGCTCTTGCAAAAAATAATGTGGGGCCTCTTAACATTTTAGCAGTATACTGATAGTAAAGTCATTGTGATGTTTGCAATCTCAGACTGGGGGGGGGGGATCTAACTTTGAGGCCCTGTGCAGTGACTCAGTTTACTCCAACAGAAGCAACGGCTCTGCAGATTCTGGGACCACCACAATTAGTGCACTGAATGAGAGGTATTACACAGGGATGGAACTACAATTCATGGGGCCCCCCAGTGAAATTTTGATGTCCCACCCCTTTCCTTGCCTCCCCTTGGTGGCCTTGGGGCCCATCTCACAAGAGTCATAAAACAAGTTTGGCCATCATGATCTTCTCACCCATAACAAGAGTACCCACAAAACACCTGATCTGGAGTATGGTCCCCTTTATCGGGGGAAGGGAAGGTTAGTAGTTGGGGGCCCCCCACAGCTCTGGGGCCCCGCTGCGATCGTAGTGGCTGCTCCCCTCTAGCTATACCTCTGGTATTACAGTATATTTTAGTACTGTTTTCACATTAGAGGGTTGTTTGTTTGCAGCCATCACTGGTTGGAAATCTTTTAGCTCCGCTGAAAATCACATTGCTACTCATGGTGGATAATCACTAAAGGGATTTTCCAGAGTCGCTGTTGTTTGCCATAACTTTATCTGGCAGAGAAACAGAATATCAGTTAAATTAGGTCAGAAACATGAAACAGATTTCACAATTCAGATACGCCCTGGTCAATGCTGCAATCACAAGCACATGCCTAGGGCAGAGACTGGGTGACTGGGCCCCCTGATACTAATGGTGAAATAGGGCATTCATGTCATTACAGAACTGTCTGCACTCTGCAATATCAGCCCTATGAATGGCCATACAGACAGCGTCCTTTACTGTGCAAAATGGTTGTTTTCCTGCTGGGGAAAATCTGCCGGCATCTAGTACTGTCCTATGGAGAGAGGAAGGGAAAGAGAAGCAGGAGGCTTCCCCTGAGCCGGGTTTCTGGAAAGGCCACCAAGGCCCGGACCTTGGTCGCCAGCTGGCCAAGGGGCGGCTGGACATGGAAGAGGGATTTCTGCATATGGAAGAAGAAGCTGCAAATGGAATATGGAAGCTGCAAATAAGGAGCAGCATAGGAGCACAGGGAGCTGCTGCCCAAGGGATCTGTATATAACTGAAGGGGCTGCTGTACATGAAGGTTAGACATGGAGGAGGGGGCTGCACAAGGCATGGGAAGGGGGTGCTGCACATGGAAGGGGAGCTGCAAGAAAGTTGGCCTAGGGGTGGAAAAACTATAAATTCGGCCTTGGGCTTCCCGCTGTGTTTGGCAACAAATTAGCTGATCCTAAAAACCTGACCCCGCTGAATGCTATTATCTTGCTGGATAGAGAAGATGATGGGCATACCCAGGGGCGCCTCTAGCCTTCTTGTCACTCCAGGCAAGAAATCCTGTGGCCCCCCCCCCCCCCCCCCCATAAAAAACAAAAATCATCTACATTATAGAACACTTCACACATGATATAAGCCATCAGAGAAGGATAACTATGAAACTTTGCCCTCCACTGATGGTCACCTGGCTCATTAAGTTAGATTTGGTGGGGGCTAGCAACCACCAGGCCCCTAAACTATCTCTAGACCCTAGGCAGCTGCCTAAGTTTGCCTTGTGGATGATCAGCATTGTATGCCATACAGCACATGCTGCCAGTATGCACCTCAAATAAATACAACACCCACACTACAAGTTCCAATGTCAGTCACATTGCAAGATTGGATTATCAAGCAAGACATTCTTCTTTTCAGAATAATTTTTCACAAACCTTATGAGATATGCAGATATGTTACCACCTGTTGGGGTAGGACTAGAGTGGGCATATCATGACATTGAAGGGCTGATATGGTAAGGTGGTTTAAGGCACAGTGCACACCGAGCGGTTTTAGCAGCGATCCGCCAACTACATCTGTCTGTGAAAATGCTTGGCTAATGTATTTCAATGGGATGGTGCACACCAGCGGTTTGAGGTTTTTAGCAAACCGCAAACGCGCCTCCTGCTGCACATTTGCGGTTGGCAGAAGCGATTCTGCCTCAATGTAAAGTATAGGAAAAATACTAACTGCTCTGAAAAAACGCTAGATTAGAACAGTTTTCCAGGCGTTTTTGCTACAGAAGCTGTTCAGTAACAGCTTTTACTGTAACAAGATTTGTAATCTGCTTCACATAAACGCTCAGCATGTTTAGAAAATGTCTCTAAACATGCCTAGAATCGTTCTGAAATCTGCTCCAAAAACCGCTAGCGTTTTGAGGATCTGCTAGCGGTTTTGGTGTGCACTGGGCCTAATAGTTTGATTCATAATCCATTCTGGAGATAAGCACAGTGTGTTTGTAGTGATACAAGAGAAGAGAAGTAGAATGGAGGGAGGAAGGGTAGTAGAGGGTCAGAATTGATGACATGGATAAGCAGATCTCTATGAGTAGAATAGAGGCTCAGTGGGTACCACTACTGAATTTTAGTGCTGAGTCCTAGGCTTGAACATTGGCCAGGGCAAAATCTGCATGGAGTTTCTGTCTTCAGACACTTCAGACATTTCCTGCATCCTAAAAAACATACTAATAAATCAACTGGTTTACCCCAAAACAATCCTATATTGAAAATATTAGACTATAACTGTGGTAGGGTTAGATTGTGAGCTACTCTGAGGACAGTCAGTGACATGACTATGTACTCTGTAAAGTGCTGCAGAATGTCAGTGCTATATGAATACATAATAATAATATGGTAGGACATTACAGTTTGACTATAGTAGGGATTAAATTGTAAGCTCCAGTGAGCAGTCAGTGACATGACTATGTACTCTGTAAAGTGCTGAAGATGTCAGTGCTACATAAATACACAATAATAGTTCCAAATGCTACTGGCTCCCCTGAAGAGTGCTCAGACTAGTGTACATAGTTGTGCACATTGTTCCCCAAGTAGCAGTTGTTTGGTCAGAGAGACAGTGGGAGAGGGAGCATGAGCAGAGGGTGAGGGCGAGCAAAGTTAAGCTCCACACTCACCACAGTGACTGCAACAACACAGGAAGATGGATCCAGCGAGGTGTCCCTCATGACAAGCGTCCGGCGATTAATCTTCCTGCCAGCGGGTATGCAAGATGTCACGTGACATTACAGGACAGGCACCAACGAGAAGTCAAGCGACCGCAGTACTTTACGGGGTGTCATCAAGGATCTTAAAGATCCTCAGTGATGGTCACTTTTCACCACACAACGCTAAGCGATGTCACGACATCGTGTAAATGACTACTTGTCGCTCCAAAAAAAAATTTGATGGACATCGGGAAAATCGTTGGAAAAATCGTGAGGTGGTACATAGCATTAGAGAGAGGGCAAACAGACAGCATTAATGGAAATACATTATTATGCCAGCTTCAATTATAAGTAGTGAAGGATGTAATTACACACATTGCTTACATGTCCATTATCATTGTTTGAGCTTTAGATGCTGCCCTCCTATTCACTCTCTCACAATGAAAGACAAAACCTGCAACCCCCACTGTGTCCATTACACACTTCAAACACTGTCCTGGTGAATTCAGGGAGAAGTTCAGGCTGTGTGTCCCAGAGGGGAGATCCTACCTCTCCATAGCTAGTCATGGCAAGCGTCCTGACATTTAGACATGCCAGACATTCTAGCAGCAGCAGAGCACAAGGCTGTCTGCAGAGTTTACTGTTTGTTTGTTTGTTTTTCTTGCTCGCTCTGCGGACTCAGTAACATTTGGGGGTAGGGTGCTGTCACCTCTGTACACTGAATAGTGAGGGACTGTCTCAAATCTTTCTATGAATCCTTATTAGATGCATTCCTAAAAACACTTGTGAGAGTAGAACAGAGTAACCAAGCAGCTCAGGGTGACCCAAGCTACTAGTAATGTATAGGGGGATAAAAGGAACCAAAAAGCCCTCCTACTAAAAAAGCAAAGCTTGGTGTAATTGCCTTCTTAAAACAGAGAGTAGAAAACTTTCTCTACATACCCTTAAACAGCAGTCAGTCACTCAGGCTCAGAAAGGTGGGGCAGAGAACAGCTATAAACCAGACACCTTCTTCTTAGGGAGTATCTATAAATCTGAACTCTGAATGATTGTTTATCCTTGACTTAGCAGAATGCTATTTGTGAAAAGAGCAGAGTATCCAAGCAGCTCAAAGTGACCCAAGCTTCTAGGAATGTATAGGGGGATAAAAGTTACCAAAATGCCCTCCTACTAAAAAAGCAAAGCTTGGTGTAATTTGCCTTCCTAAAACAGAAGGAAATCTATTTCTCTCCAGTCCCTTACAACGGTCTTTCAGGACTGGAATTTTTATTTCCCCTTGGACTGACAGTAATTTATTGTGCCTTACCCCATCAAAGCCACTTCAAGCCGCTGCCTGGGTGGTCAGTAGGTTAAGGCGCCCCTGGGCATACCACAGACATTTAAGAGTGTATTCCCTCCTCACCTACAACTCTACAAACATTTCTTCCTTTTGTTCCCTCTATCAGACTTCTATGTATGAGCAGCGGCATTGCTAGGATTCCTGGGGCACTTATATGGGCACCAGTAGAGGAACAGTTTTCAGTGTTCAATCAACCATTCAACTGAGGTTAAAGTGAACCTAAACTGAGAAGGATATGGATGTTTCTTTTTAAAATAATACCAGTTGCCTGACTCTCCTGCCGATCCTGTCTCTCTAATACTTTTAGACACAGCCCCTCAACAAGCATGCAGATCAGGTGCTCTGACTGAAGTAAGACTGGATTAGCTGCATGCTTGCTTCAGGTGTGTGATTCAGACACTACTGCAGCTAGAGAGATCAGCAGAACTGCCAAGCAACTAGTATTGTTTAAAAGGAAACATCCATATCCCTCTCGGTTTAGGTTCCCTTTAAAGAGACTCAGAGATGAACGACCTAATAGATTTATACATACCTTGGGCTTCCTCCAGCCCCATCCGCATGGATCGCTCCCACGCCGCACTCCTCCGCCACCTTTATTGCCAGTACCGAGTCTCGTCACTTTGACCAGTCAGGCCCAGTCGACACAAGCGCAGCGTGTTCCCTCCATACCGCACAGGCGCCTGAGACAGAGGGAGTCCCTGTGGATGCGTACAACTGGCCGCGTTCGGCGGAAGTGATGGGACCCGGTACCGGCTATAGAGGCAGCGGAGGATCGTGTGGGAGCAATCCATGCAGATGGGGCTTGAGGAAGCGGGGCTGGGGCTGCAGAGTTTATACAGTGATGTAAGCCTGCTGTCTAGGTGATGTTTGCTGTGGGAGGGACAGTAATCTGTGAAATAAACAAAAGGCCCCCAGAGGTGTATACAACTAAGTTAAAAACAACTAAAATGAAAAAGAGAAAAAATGACAACTTCATTTAACCCCCTCTCCACTGTGTGAGTGTTATTGCCTGAATTTATTTTTAAGGGTCTGGAATAAAATGTTTTCTACTGATTGTGGATGTTCCTCCGCTTTCTCTAATCTCTATACACATATTGCAGTACATGTTGGCAGAGGCACCATGTGCAGGTTGTCATGTTTCCTCCTAACCTCCCTCTCAAGAGTTAAAATGAACCTCCGGACTAAAAATCTACTCAGCAGAACTGAAAAGGCTTGGTGTCTCTTTAACAGTTTCACAGCATCAGAACTTTGTTTTTCTTACCAAAGCATCATTTTTAGCTGCATTGTTAGCTAAGCTCCACCCATCAAAGAAAACTGCCCGGGCTTTTTTCCCCTGATGCTGTGCAAAGCATGAGGGGATTTCCTATGTTGTTATTCACGTTGCCTAGCAACTGGGAGGGGTGATCAGCAGATTCAGCACACAGTTGGAACTGTATCTCATGCTCCCTGTCACCTCCTTTCAAACAAAAAGATGGCTTCCCTCATGAAATCAAACATTTGCCTGTTCTTTTAAAACAGGGTGGGTAGGAGATTATATTACCAATCTATTTTAATTAACATAACTAATGTAACTTAATGACAGTATGTGTGTTTAGGCTGAAGTTCCTCTTTAAGACTAGTTCACACTATGGGCCTGATTCACAAAGCGGTGCTAACAGTTAGCACGCTGGTGAAAAGCCCTTTATCACGCCTAAACTCAGTTTAGGCATGATAAGTTTAGGTGTGATAAGTTTAGGCGTGATAAGTTTAGGCATGATAAGTTTAAACACCAACTGGGTTAGCACCGCAGTGCACAGCTGATCAAAAGTTTTGCGCTAGCAAAGTCTGGTGCACTTTGCATAGAGTTTAATGGCGCTGCTTTGCGTGCGGGACTTTGCGCACAATCTAAACTTATCTAAACTTATCATGCCTAAACTTATCATGCCTAAATTTAGCATGCCTAAACTTATCACGCCTAAACTGGCTTTTCACCAGCGTGGTGCAATGGTTATCACGCCTAAAGTCTGTAACTGGGTTAGCACCGCTTTGTGAATCGAGCCCAATAAGTGCTTGGAGGTTTTTGTTTTTTTTTAATCACTAGAGTTTTTAAAAGCGGTGTGAAAGCGCTTGTGTAATGAAATCCAATGTGAGTGTTCTCACATGATCAATGAGCCTTCTTTCCAATTGCAAGCGTGGGTCCTGCACAGGGGCGTATCTGGGTAATATAGAGTGTATGGCAAAAACTGAAATTGCGCCTCCCTTCCCCACCTTCCCCGGTCAGAGCCCCCTTTTCCTCGAAAAACAGCATCCTTTCACGTCTACGTGCTATGGTTGCCTGTGCGCCCCTAGGGCCATGTGCACCCTACATACAGTGGTGGGATGCCAAAGTTTGGGCAACATTGTTAATCGTCATGATTTTCGTGTATAAATCATTGGTTGTTACGATAAAAAATGTCACTTAAATATATCATATAGGAGACACACACAGTGATATTTGAGAAGTGAAGTGAAGTTTATTGGATTTACAAAAAGTGCAATAATTGTTTAAACAAAATTAGGCAGGTGCATACATTTGGGCACCACAAAAAAGAAATGAAATCAATATTTAGTAGATCCTTCTTTTGCAGAAATTACAGCCTCTCAACGCTCCCTGTAGGTTCCAATGAGAGTCTGGATTCTGGTTGAAGGTATTTTGGACCAGTCCGCTTTACAAAACATCTCTAGTACATTCAGGTTTGATGGCTTCCGAGCATAGACAGCTCTCTTTAACTCACACCACAGATTTTCAATTATATTCAGGTCTGGGGACTGATATGGCCATTCCAGAACGTTGTACTTGTTCCTCTGCATGAATGCCTTAGTGGATTCTGAACAGTGTTTAGGGTAGTTGTCTTGTTGAAAGATCCAGCCCCGGTGAAGCTTCAGCTTTGTCACTGATTCCTGGACATTGGTCTCCAGAATCTGCTGATACTGAGTGGAATCCATGCGTCCCTCAACTTTTACAAGATTCCCAGTCCCTGCACTGGCCACACAGCCCCACAGCATGATGGAACCACCACCATATTTTACTGTAGATAGCAGGTGTTTTTCTTGAAATGCTTTGTTGTTTTTCCTCCATGCATAATGCCCCTTGTTATGCCCAAATAACTCAATTTTAGTTTCAGCAGTCCACAGCACCTTATTCCAAAATGAAGCTGGCTTGTCCAAATGTGCTTTATCATACCTCAAGTGGCTCTGTTTGTGCTGTGGGCGGAGAAAAGGCTTCCTGTGCATACAGCATCTCCTTGTGTAAAGTGCGCCAAATGGTTGAACGATGCACAGTGACTCCATCTACAGCAAGATGATGTTGTAGGTCTTTGGTGCTGGTCTGTGGGTTGACTCTGACTGTTCTCACCATTCATCGCTTCTGTTTATCTGAGATTTTGCTTGGTCTGCCACTTTGAGCCTTAACTTAAACTGAGCCAGAGGTCTTCCATTTCCTCAATATGTTCCTAACTGTGGAAACAGACAGCTTTCTGTATCCTTCCCCTAAACCATGATGGTGAACAATGTTTGTCTTCAGGTCATTTGAGAGTTGTTTTGAGACCCCCATGTTGCTACTCTTCAGAGAAAATTAAAAGAGGAGGGAAACATACAATTGACCCCCTTAAAAACTCTTTCTCATAATTGGATTCGCCTGTGTATGTAGGTCAGGAGTCACTGAGCTTACCAAGCCAATTTGAGTTCCAATAATTAATTAGTTCTAAAGGTTTTGGAATCAATAAAATGAAGACGGTGCCCAAATTTATGCACCTGCCTAATTTTATTTAAACAATTATTGCGCACTTCCTGTAAATCCAATAAACTTCATTTAACTTCTCAAATATCACTGTGTGTATCCTATATGATATATTTAACTGACATTTCTTATTGTAACAACCAACAATTTATACAGGAAATTCATGACGATTAACAACGTTGCCCAAACTTTCGCATCCCACTGTACATAAGTTATGTAGCTATGTTCCCCAGATAACATCATTAATCTGATCTGAGGTCTGAGTGACTGGGAGGCACGGGGGCAGGCATGGCGGCGCAGCACAGGGGCAGGCATGTGGGGCAGCACAGGGGCATGCATGCTGGCACAGTCAGGGGCAGGCATAACAGCACAACAAAAGAGTTGGCTTGGAGCCCATATTTCTGTGGTGCCCAAGGCATGAGCCATGTGTACACCCCTCTAGATACGCCTCTGGTCCTGCACAATTTTCTGGGCGATTGCGCTTCAACGCAAGGTATAGGAAAAATCGCAAATGCTTTAACAGCGCTGTGAACAGCTTTTTTCTGAGCTTTTCAGGGATTTTTTTTTTAAAAGACATTCAGTTCCAGGTCAAAGAGTGCACTACATATTTGTCTGTGCACAGAAATCGTAAATTTCAAAACAAAGATACAAAATCACTTGCAAAAAATGCCAGAAATCTCTCCTAAAATCACTCACAAGTGCTTAGTGCTTGCGATTGCACTTGCAATTTGTAGTGTGAACTAGGCCTTACCCAATTTTGGGAACAGGTATGTACAGTGACTTGGGAGCTGGCGTACCAGGAGGACACCCTAGGCCTCCAGGAAGGGAAGGGAAGAGTGCAGGTAGCTCCCCAAATGCTATTACTGCCGGGTGACACCGCCTGAAGCTACGCCCCAATAAAGGGGTGCACAGTACTATGCGGTGCACAATTGTTTTTTTTATTCATGTCTTTGTCCATATGAGAAAGATTTGACCTCACTTTCCCATTATTTTCACCAACTACAGTCCAGGGCAGGCTGTAATAATAATATGATTTGGGTTCTAATTCTTACACTTTCTTTTGTAAAACTATTGAAACGTAGTCTTAAAGCAAACCTGAAGCAAAAATAAACTTATCAGATAATGAATTGTATGTGTAGTACAGATAAGAAATAGAACATTAGTACCAAAGAAAAGAGTCTCATATTTTTTTTTCTAGTACAGGAAGAGTTAAAAAGTTCATTTCTTATCTATGCAAAACAGCCTCTCTGAGCTATTCCACTCACTGGGTCCAATATACAGTCCTGTTTTCTGAAGCTCTTAAAGAGCCAAAAAACAGTGAGAAACGGCTTGAGATAAGGTTTCACTACAGGAAAGTTCTAAGGGTCAATATTTCTGTTTTGTTTTATAGTTTAAAAGACAGAGTGTAGTTTTAAAACTGCAACTGTGACACAATGATGCAGTTATTAAAAAAAAAAAAAACCTATATAACCAATGTTCTATTTCTTAGCTGTACTACACATACAATACATTGTATCATAACTTTTTTTCCGATTCAGGTTTGCTTTAAGTGGAGTTCTGCTTTAATCCACAGCACTGTCCTTTAGTTTTATAATCTAGTTCCAGATGACCCAGATATTTAAATAAACTGGCATACACCAGCAGAAAAGTATAACTAAGTTGCATAACAGAAATAAAGGCCAGCGTCCTTAGGAAACCCGCCTGTTCTGGCTCAGTAAAATCTCTGTCTGAACACAATTATAATTCTTTGGTTGCTGGAACGGTCCTCTAAACTTATATCCATTTCAAAGACGGAGGGTGGGCTTGGATTCCGCCGCAGCCAATAACCAACGAGCCGCTCTGTATAAAAGCAAGTCGTTCAGGGATTTTTAAAAAGCCAGACTGAAGGTTTCTCGGCAACCAACAGCTAGCTGTCTTTCCTTCATCAATAAGGAAGGGGGCTGCAGGGTCTTCAGCTTTGTAGATCATTTTATTCAGAGCTCTGCAGACCAACAAGACCATGTCATCACAGGACAGGATTCTCATTAAAGGGGGTAAAATCGTGAACGACGATCAATCCCTTTTTGCGGATGTCTACGTTGAAGATGGTCTGATTAAGGACATCGGGACCAACCTGCGGCCCTCGAGACCGGAGGGTGTGAAAGTGATCAATGCCTCCGGTAAACTGGTCATGCCTGGCGGCATCGACACGCACACACATTTCCAGTTCCCGTTCATGGGGTCCCATTCTATCGATGACTTCTTCCAGGGAACCAAGGTAACGTGTTTCTGCCTTCACCGTATCCGCTAAAGCTAAGCACACACATGTATGATAATTGTCGCTCGTTTGGGATCTGGAAACTATCCCTCAGTTGACAATTCGGGTAATCATGCTGTCAGAGCCAGGACAAGGTCCTCCAGCACCCAAGGCTGAGACACCAAAATGCTCCCCTCTATCCTTCCTACTACCACACCAGTCACACACTGATTGCTATTAGACTAAGAGGGGCCCCAGGGAATCCCAACTCCCCCCCCCCCCCTAACACCTTAATCTCTAGTTATCTGGCTTGCAGTCACTGACATGTATCCCATTTTCTTATTTCTCTCTGCTTTAAACACAATAGCGGAATGATAGCTGAGTGAGTTGTGCGCGCCCTCCTACATTGCGCCCTGAGGCTGGGGCCTTTCTCACCTGTGTCTCGGCCCGGCCCTGCATGCTGTACAGACACATCCCTAGTCTTGAAGCTAGCGATGTGTTCTGCTTCTATGGAGGGGGGAGGGGAGAGATGATGATCAGCGCATGGAGGGTTTGAAATAACGTTATTATCAGTTGGAAATTGGGGGTCCTTAAAGGGAACTTAAAGGGAAAGGGATATGGATGTTTCCTTTTAAACAATACTAGTTGCCTAGCAGTCCTGCTGATCTCTTTGGCCACAGTAGTGGCTAAATCACACACCTGCAACAAGCATGCAGCTAATCCAGTCTGATTTCAGTCAGAGCACCTGATCTGCATGCTTGTTCAGGAGCTGTGACTAAAAGTGTTAGACACAAGGATCAGCAGGAGAGTCAGGCAACTGGTATTATTTTAAAAGGAAAAATCCATATCCTTCTCAGTTTAGTTTCCCTTTAAGGATCTGATGGACCCTTAAGGAATACTGATGCCCGAGGAAGATGGATCTGCAGCCACTGTAAACACAGAACAATCATCAGCTGAAGTGGTTGTTATTGGCCGTTCCAGCAGATGGTTATCACATGTGTGTATGTAACTTTAGATCTGTTAATTCATAGAAGTCATATAGAGCAAAATTTCAACACAGGAAAATAGTTCACAGCACCAAACTCAACGTGTATTATTATGTATTACTATTATTATTAATGTTGTTGTTGTTATTAAGCATTTATATAGTGCTGAGACGTTATAGAGCACTTTATAGAGCACATAGTCATGTCACTGACTGACTGTCCTTCACTGGAGCTCACAATCTAATCCTTAACACAGTCATAGCGTAATGTCCTACTATATTATTATTATTATTATTATTATTATTATTATTATTATTATTATACATGTATATACCACTTACATTTTTTGCAGCACTTTTCAGAGTACATTGTCATGTCACTAACTGTCCCCCACAGGAGCTCGCAATGTAATCTCTACCGTTGTCATAGTGTAATGTCACTATTATTATAATTATGTATTTATATAGCACTGACATATTCTGCAGTACTTTATAGAGTTTATAGAGTACATAGTCATGTGACTGACTTTCCCTCACAGGAGCTCACAATCGAATCCCTAACATAGTTATGGTCACTTGTTCCTCCCATAGTCTAAGGCCAATGTTGGAGGGAATCCAGTTAATTCATCTGTATGTTTTTAGGATATGACAGGAAACCAGAGTGCCTGGAGGTAGCCCAGAATTTTGCAATTAATGTAATGAAACATCATTTTTCCATTCAATTTACAGCCAGCTATGAGTATCTGAAACTAATTAAGTTCAAACTGCACTTCTTTGCACATCTGGTTTATGTATCTTTGGAGAACAGACAGCCCAGAATTTCCCATGTCCCTGCAGAAGAAGAGTAGTCATTATTCCAAGAATTACCAACAATATTGATTAATTATTATATTATGACTACAACTATCATCACATCAAACTGAAAACGTGGTGTTTTCAGTTTGATGGGATGCTCATTGCTATTATCAGTAGCAATCAATGGTCATACAATGAAACTACATACAAATGTTTAATCAACCTGCATTCAGTATAAGGAGGCGCCAGAAGAATAAAAGGTCAGATTAAAACAATAAAATTGTAGGTAGCAATGGTGGACTTGCTCACCTCACAAAAAGCACAAGCACTAATTTGGTGTAATAAAAACCATATAATTTAATTATTACTCCTTATACAAAAAACAAATTTTGCAACGCGTTTCACGGATCCCAAGTCCGCTTCCTCAGGCAAAAAATTCACACAGGTAGGAGCAACTAAAATATAAACGACAAAACAAACAACAAAATAAAATAAAAACAACAAGATAAAATAAGATAAAATAAGAACAAGGAACTATGTCACATTCTGCAAAAAATTGTGTTCATCAATATACATCTTTGATCCAAAACTACCACGTTCCATTCTATAATCATATCTCCATAAAAACATAAGTATCACCATAAAAACCCTCTATAGAATTCCAAGAGGCCCCTCAGATAGATAAACACATATCCATAACAGAGTGTACATCCACATGTATGTGCATGCACACACACATATACATGCAGGGTCCAAAACCAAATGGATTGATGTATAAACGAATTGTAGAATTATAGAAGCCTGTGCGGTATATCAATATATATGCGTGTAGGGTCCCCATAGGGCATAAGGTATGATGATATTGGATATAAAAACATAGAGATATAAAGATGTATAACACATATACGCACACATACATCTATATACATATACATGTACACGTATACTGCCATATCTACACACACATATATACATATGCACACTTGCGTGCAACATGAGCGTGGGTTGTGATGGGGCCCTCGTCCTAGGGGTGGTAATCACCCCTGTATGTGTGGGTATATACTGTCACGACCTATCAACTGCATGCGTACCTGCGTGCAGTGACAGGGTTTTCAACTACATGCCCAAGGTGTAAAGGACGCACAGTGAGCCCTTTGGGGTGGGTGAATACCTGTCCTTAAAAAAAGGGGGGGGGGCCTGGGGGTATAGAAACCGGAGGTGATCCATGATGGTGATCGCATTCGGGGAAGGGACTTACCGGTGATGCTGTGCAGTCACGAGTGGCGCCTCCGCTGTAATTTGGCGCCCACTCCGCATCTGAATATAACCCTCCTGAGGAGGGAGTGAAATGACGTCCTCCTAAGGGGCGGGGTGTTGCCGGATGTGGCCTACGCTGCTTGATCTGCTGATGGGGTGCACGTCCAGGCGGAAATCCGTGGTGTATGGGCAAAAGGTCCGTTTCTCCATCTCCACTGTGGGCAAGGAGCGCTTACCACTTGTACAGTGTGAGATGGGAGCGGATCAGAAGAGACAATGTTATGTGGCCAACTTGTTGAAATTAAACAATACTTGATGTGGCAGGGAAAAAGATATGCGAATCAGCAACAGAGGGACATATTGCCGACACGCATAAATTATATCATTGGATTAATCAATTGCTAAACATAAGAGGGGGGAGGGGGGGGAAAGGAAGTAAATAAATAAAATAAAATAAAATAAGCAACATCATAAATGATAAGACCAAGCCCCATCTATGTTGCGGGCAAGACGGGTTTTTTTTCCCTTTTTGGGCGGTATCAGCATAAATGTATAGATACCTACATACCCACATACATCTGAAGTCTCCAAAGGTGACCAACCACAGCATATATCTTTCTCTACATATATGTATACACCATATGCTATATGTTATCCACACATGCTGCTCCAGCATGTGTACAATACAGGTGTACATACGAACCATTCATTATACCAATATATGCATATAATATCAATGTAGTATAAGGAGCTCTATACTCCCTCTTGTGGCTGATACGCTAAGTGGCCTAAACATAACACTAGTGGTATTCTGTCCTGTCTGTGGCTTTTGCTCCACAAGTAACAAGACAGATCACACTGTAGGTGATAGTATATATAGGGGAAAACGGTATATACAGGAAAACAAACAATTTGGATAGACATAAGTCTAAAAGGATAAAAATGCATAAAATATATATATATATATATATATATATATATATATATATAAAAAATTTAATATATAATATAATATATACATACACATGAAAACCATATGCACATATATATATATATATATATATATATATATATATATATATATATATATATATACACATATATACATACACACACACACACACACACATCTCCCCATAAAAAGGGGGGGGAGAGTGAAATCTACACATACATATACATACATACATACATACACACGCGCGTGCATCAAGAATATTTGATAAGAACTAAAAAGCTAAAAAAGAGCGACTTTGTGGAGTATCTGAGTTGTATGTATATCCGATGGTGCTGAGGGTATTATGGAAAGGTGAGGGGGGGGGTTGGGGGGGTTGGTTTTTCTTGGGGGGGGGGGGTGTTGGGGGGGGGGAAGGATGAGACAAAAAAGGGGGAAGGGGGGAGGGGGCGGGGGTGTTGACTTGTGATGGTCTTAAATGGGCTTGGGTGTGTGAGGTATATATTTAAAACGTCTTTTCAAGTTGTTCATTCAATCCCAGGGGTGTGAGTGTTTTGAGTGTCTGAATCCAGTACATTTCTCTGTTTTTTAGTGTTTGGATGGCATTGGGGGCCATAGGATTTATGGACTCCAGTGCTATGAAGGACACTTCAGATACATTTCTATTGTGAAACTGATCAAAGTGTCTGGATAGGCTGTGGGTGGCCAGTCCATTCTGGATGTTGCGTCTATGTTGACCTATTCTGTCTTTTAATTGTTGGCTGGTGCGGCCCACGTACTGGACCAAACATGGGCAAGTGGCCACGTAGATAACATATCTGGTGTCACAGTTTATATGCTTATATATAGGGTATACTAATTTGTTGCTATAGGATATGACATGATCGGTGGTGGTGATAAAATTACAAGCTAGGCATCGTTTCTTGAGACATGCAGAGGACCCTACGGGTGAGACCTCCTTTTTTTCATGGGATTTTAATTTACTTGGAGCCAATAGGTTTCGGAGGTTGGGTGCTCTTCGATAGGTCATTATGGGTCTGTTAGGAATATGTTCACATAGAAAGGGATCCTGTTGTAATATCTCCCATCTCTGGGTGAGTATGTCTCTAATGGCTGTGTGTTTGGCATTATATTTAGTGATAAACCGTAATGTGGTGTCCGACTTTGGCTTCTCATGAGTAGTGTGTGGTTCTTGGTTGCATTTTGCTTTGTGTTTTGCATCTTGAATACGTTTTTTTGGGTATTTCCTTTCTTTGAACTTGTTGACTAATATTTTGGACTGTATTTCGTAATCTTGGACATCCGTGCAATTTCTGTAGATTCGTTTAAATTGGTTGTAGGGGGTATTGGTGGTCCATGGTTTGTGATGAAAGCTGCTAAAGTGAATGTAACTATTGGAATCCACCTTTTTGAAATGGGTTTTTGTTTTGATGGTATTATTCTCATGGAACAAGACCAGATCCAGAAATTCCAGGGATGTGTTGCTGTATTGGAAAGTGAATGAGAGTTGGGCCCTGTTGGAGTTAAGATATTGGACAAATAATGGAATGTGGGTTGTGTCACCCTGCCAGATAAATACTAAATCGTCTATGTAACGCCTATATAACACAATGTGATCTTTGAATGGGTTATTATTCAGGACGTATATGGTTTCAAGGAGGCCCATAGCCAGATTGGCGTAGCTTGGCGCGAAGCTGCTGCCCATCGCCGTACCCCCTATTTGTTGGTATGTAGTGTCCAAAAAGGTAAAATAATTGTGCGTGAGTATAAACTCTACGCACTGTAGCAGAAAGATTTTTTGTTTTTGTGGCATGTCTGGATCAGATTGGAGGTAGAATTGTGTTGCCTCCATACCAAATTCGTGTGTTATGTTAGTATAGAGTGCAGAAACGTCACATGTTAACCAGGTGTAGTTTGCTTTCCATTCATAATCTTTTAATATTTCGATGAGGTGTTGGGAGTCCCTCGTGTACGAGTCCAATTTTCGTACGTCTTTTTGCAGGTGTTGATCTACAAATTTGGATAGGTTGCTAGTGACGGAATTAATGCCGGATATAATGGGTCTGCCAGGGGGATTGTGTAGGCATTTGTGGATCTTGTGCAATTGGTAAAAAAATGGAACAGCAGGATGTTCAATCAGTATAAAATTTCTCTCATCCTTGGTGATGATACCTTCCATCAGGGCGTGGTTGATGAAGGTTTTAAGTGCCATGTTGTATGCGATGGTGGGGTCTTTTGGAAGGATGCAATAGCTGACAGGGTCGTGTAACAGGCGAAGTGCCTCCCTAATGTAGTCCTCTCTATTGAGTATGACTATACCCCCCCCCCTTTGTCCGCTGGTTTGATTACCAGATTCTTGTTATTTTTGAGGTGATTGATAGCTCTCTTTTCAGATGGGGTAAGGTTAGTTTGGGGAATGTCCTGTTCTTGGCATAGTTTTTGCATGTCTTCTAAAGTGAGTGCATAAAAGGTTTCAATAAAGCTTTCTTTGGATGCAGTTGGATAAAATCTAGATCTAGCCCTAAGGGAGGTCGTTATGCATTTTTCGAGGTGTACTTCCTGATCATTAACAGTTACAATGGGTGTATTTGGGTCTTGGGTAAGGATTGGTCTGTTGTTATCCCTTACTTTTTTCATGGCGAAATGTCTCTTCAGAGTCAATTTCCGTATGAAGGTGTTTAAGTCAACAAAGAGTTCGCTTAGCTGGGCCATATTAGTGGGACAAAAGGACAGTCCTTTGCTTAATATTTGTATTTCATTTTCTTTGAGTATATAGTCAGATAGGTTGAAGATAGATTTGGTCACATGATTAGTGGGTGCAGCTATGTTTTGTTTCTTTTTCCCCTTTCCCCTTGATCCTCTTTTCCTGTGTTTTTGAAAGGTCGTTTGCGTATGCTTTTTGGTTGTAGGACAGTGTTTGAGCCTTTGGGGCTGGGAAGTTGTGTATGTAGTGGGTCCGGTTGGTGGTTCGTGAGGGTCGATGGAAGATCTAAAAAAGACTCTGACTGTTCGCTTGGGCTGTCGGGACCCGGATAGGTGGGAGTTGGTGGATCAGTAGCGTCTATGCTCTGGTTTGGACCCTCCAGATGGGCCACGGAAGCCGAAACTTTCTGAGTATTATAAACACTATATTGTGAGTAGTTCTCATCATCCTCTTTGTTAGGTGGGTCACTAGCTGTAGAGGGCTGTTGAGGTATGTGCTTGGGATCTTTGTTCGTGATGGTGATTGGGTCTGATGTAGTATTGGTGGGTGTGTCCCCTGGGGTGATTGATGTGGGGCAAATACCTGTGGTGGAGGTGATGTCTATAGGTAAATTTGTGGTGTGTCTGAATAAGGTAGGTGGTGGTGGACCTTTGGAGAAATTGTACTTAGGTGAGTTTTGAGGATCCATACTGAGTTGTGTATTACACTGTGATTGAGAGTTGTTGGCCGATTGATGGGGGATTTTTTGGGTGGTTTTCTTGGTTTTGTGTGTATTGTTGCTTAATATCTTAAATAAGGATGGTATTGAGTTCTTAGAAGGTGGTAGTTTTGAAAACACAAATTTGTGTGCTTTAGGTGAACAGGTATTGCCTGGGACTGGTATGGTCCTAGGGGTGAATGTCGGTGTAGGACTTGGGGTGTTCTGTGATGTTGTGGTCGTTGGGGGTACGTATCCTTGTATAGTCGGGAGGGATCCCAGGTTGTTTGTGGGTTCTCCATTGGGCAGTATTGGTGGTGGGGGAAAGTTGGGGTATAGAAAGGGAGGTGGGGGAATACGTAGATTCGTCAGTTGGGGGATGGTGGCAGGTGGTAACCCTGGTGTGGGACCCCTATAGGGATGATGTGTTGGGTCTTGTTGTGGTGGGCGTGGGGGAGGGGGGGCCTTGGGTTTTCGTTCTCTTTCCCTGTGTTCTGAGTATGCTAGTCTATCCCTGTTGAGTTTGTTTAGTTTGTTGTCGATGGTGTCGTGTTCAAATTTTCTTACTCTTGTAATAAGATTGGACATGAGTGCCTGGTATTTGACACTACATGTGTGTGGAGCTAGTGTGTTTTTGCAGTCTGCTATAACTGGTTGTAGCTCCTCTATAAGCGAGGTCCGTTTCTTGATGATGCGTGTCATCATGCCTTCCGAGCATGTTTCAAGGTACTTATACCAATCTTCTGTGAAGGTGGTGTCTTTCGGGAATGCTGATAAGGTTTTGACTCTTATCCCGTCCGGGGATATTTTTTCCTCGATATAGGTTTCTTGCATGGAAATGTCTGCTTGGTGGAAGAACTCATCTTTAAGGGCATTTTCTAATTTTTGAAACATGGGTTTGAGATCGATAAGGGTTTCCGCCCTGGTTCTGGGTTCCTCATCCATGTTATCCGAAATGTTAGATGCATTTGATTTTTTAAGGATAGCCAATAAATCAGATCTATGCACATTTCGTTGTTCTATGAAATTCATCGTTAATTGAATGTATGTTTTTCCTTGGTTGTATGGTGGGGTCTACAATCGATCACACGTTGGACTCGTCCACGTAGGATATGTAACAAGAAAAAAAGAGAAAGAGAGATCGAGAGCCCCCAATAGTGTGTTATCGTTTTTTTGGGTTGGCACAATTGTAAGAAAAATTGTTTATACTCACAAGTATGGGTTGCCGATAGGGGCAACCACTTCAATCGCAGGCGAGGAGATTAACCACTTAAGCCCGAAGGGTTGAAATTTTTTTACATCCGAGCAACTTTCACCCCCCATTCATTTGCCAATAACTTTATCACTACTCATCACAATTAATTGATCTATATCTTGTTTTTTCCGCCACCAATTAGGCTTTCTGTGGGGGGTACATTTTGCTAAGAGCCACTTTACTGTAAATGCATTTTAACAGGAAGAATAAGAAAAAAATGGAAAAAATTCATTATTTCTCAGTTTTCAGCCATTATAGTTTTAAAATAATACATGCCTCCATAATTAAAACTCACGTATTGTATTTGCCCATATGTCCCGGGTATTTCACCGTTAAAATTATGTCCCTATCACAATGTATGGCGACAATATTTTATTTGGAAATAAAGGTGCATTTTTTCCGTTTTGCGTCCATCACTGTTTAGAAGCCCATAATTTATTAAATCATATTGATATACTCCTTTGACATGAATATTTAAAAAGTTCAGACCCTTAGGTAACTATTTATGTTTTTTTTTTTTTTTTATTATTGTAATTTTTTTTTTTTTTTATTTAAACTTGTATGTGGGTATTTTTTGGTGTGGGAGGTAAACGGTTTTTTTTTAATATATTTATAGGTTTATTCTTAAAACTTTTTTTTTTAAGGTGTAATTTGCTATTTGGCCACAAGATGGCCAGAATCAAAAAGTCCTGGGAGCGATCGATCTCGCTCCCAGGCAGAAGAAAGGAGACCAGAGCTCAGAAAAGCCGCAGCGTCTGAAGAGACGCTGTCGGCTTTTCTCCGGGGGGGTCCGATCAGCGAAAGGGATTTATAATCCCTTTCACTGATCGGTGGGCTAGCGGCCAGCAGCGAGGGCGCGCACGGGGGGGCCCGCGGGTGCGCGCAGCCCAACTGGACGAGAAATCTCGTCCAGTTGGGCTTAAGTGGTTAAACCTGTCCTCGCTCAGGTTAAAGAAGTCGCTCTCCGTAGAGGAAAAAAAGAGGGGTGTAAACACCCATCCACCAGGTGGATCAATATGTACTCAGTATAAGGAGGCGCCAGAAGAATAAAAGGTCAGATTAAAACAATAAAATTGTAGGTAGCAATGGTGGACTTGCTCACCTCACAAAAAGCACAAGCACTAATTTGGTGTAATAAAAACCATATAATTTAATTATTACTCCTTATACAAAAAACTAATTTTGCAACGCGTTTCACGGATCCCAAGTCCGCTTCCTCAGGCAAAAAATTCACACAGGTAGGAGCAACTAAAATATAAACGACAAAACAAACAACAAAATAAAATAAAAACAACAAGATAAAATAAGAACAAGGAACTATGTCACATTCTGCAAAAAATTGTGTTCATCAATATACATCTTTGATCCAAAACTAACACGTTCCATTCTATAATCATATCTCCATAAAAACATAAGTATCACCATAAAAACCCTCTATAGAATTCCAAGAGGCCCCTCAGATAGATAAACACATATCCATAACAGAGTGTACATCCACATGTATGTGCATGCACACACACATATACATGCAGGGTCCAAAACCAAATGGATTGATGTATAAACGAATTGTAGAATTATAGAAGCCTGTGCGGTATATCAATATATATGCGTGTAGGGTCCCCATAGGGCATAAGGTATGATGATATTGGATATAAAAACATAGAGATATAAAGATGTATAACACATATACGCACACATACATCTATATACATATACATGTACACGTATACTGCCATATCTACACACACATATATACATATGCACACTTGCGTGCAACATGAGCGTGGGTTGTGATGGGGCCCTCGTCCTAGGGGTGGTAATCACCCCTGTATGTGTGGGTATATACTGTCACGACCTATCAACTGCATGCGTACCTGCGTGCAGTGACAGGGTTTTCAACTACATGCCCAAGGTGTAAAAAACGCACAGTGAGCCCTTTGGGGTGGGTGAATACCTGTCCTTAAAAAAAGGGGGGGGGGGCCTGGGGGTATAGAAACCGGAGGTGATCCATGATGGTGATCGCATTCGGGAAGGGACTTACCGGTGATGCTGTGCAGTCACGAGTGGCGCCTCCGCTGTAATTTGGCACCCACTCCGCATCTGAATATAACCCTCCTGAGGAGGGAGTGAAATGACGTCCTCCTAAGGGGCGGGGTGTTGCCGGATGTGGCCTACGCTGCTTGATCTGCTGATGGGGCGCACGTCCAGGCGGAAATGCATGGTGTATGGGCAAAAGGTCCGTTTCTCCATCTCCACTGTGGGCAAGGAGCGCTTACCACTTGTACAGTGTGAGATGGGAGCGGATCAGGATCAACCTGCATGTTCAGTCCCGGATTTACATCGCAGGAGCCTATAGGCACAGATGTCCTGGCTCCCTAGACTTCTCCCTCCATTAACCTACAAACCCTCACTGAACCGCACTGCAAGTGTGCTGGCTAGTCCAGCTGTCACTCCTCCCTTACTTCCCTTGCCTGGCATAGGCAGTTACAGCCAGTTGCCATTTAGTATTATGTAGAGAGGCAGGGCTGTGGAGTTCGGAGCCAAGGAGTTTGAGTCAGAGCAATTTTTTGGTACCTGAAGTTGGAGGTTTCATAAACTGAGGAGTCGGATGATTTTTGTACCGACCCCAAAGCCCTGGCCAAAGGTTCACTCTGTATTAAGTAGGTAGAGGTTATCCAAAGTATTAAGTAGATAGAGGTGGCCCTAGTTGATGGTAGATATCATCAATGGAATTCTGAGAGTCGGGTGAGTAACCTTTCATTTACACTCCACTCGGGACTCTGCATAGGGAAGGAGAGAGAGAGGCACTGGGGAGGGGCATGAGCCGCCTTTCCATCATCAGGCGCTTGTAGGCATGTGCCTACAGTGCCTTATGGTAAATCCAGCCCTGTGCATGTCAGATGTCTCGCCGACATTTCGGGGGCCACTATATGCACTGAGGCAGTCTTTAGTAGGGATGATTGGAACCAGCAAATTCCCTTCCGCCGGAAATCACGGATTCCGTCAATGATAAATTCCGTCGCTATTAAAATTCCGCCGGATTTGTATGAAATTCCGCGGAATTCTGGATTCCGTCGGAAATTTTTTAATTTTTCTCTCCTCCTCCCTCCACCCTCCATCCACCATCTTGTAGGGAATTGCAGTTTTTCAAAACAGCTTACATACCATGGCTGGGATTTGAACCCAGGTCTCAGTGTGTAGTAGGTATCTATCTTACCCCCTAGACCACCAACCACACTACATGCTAAAGCTGGCCTAGCATGTACCATTATTATCAATCCAATAGAAAAAGTAGCATGATTAAGTATTTGTACTTTTTTAAAAGCCAGCTTACATACCTTGGCCAGGAATTGAACCCAGGTCTCAGCGTGTAGTAGGTATCTGACTTACCCCCTAGACCACCAACCACACTACATGCTAAAGCCAGCCTAGCATGTACCATTATTATCAATCCTATAGAAAAAGTAGCATGATTAAGGATTTGTACATTTTTAAAAGCCAGCTTACATACCTTGGCCAGGAATTGAACCCAGGTCTCAGCGTGTAGTAGGTATCTGACTTACCCCCTAGACCACCAACCACACTACATGCTAAAGCCAGCTTAGCATGTACCATTATTATCAATCCAATAGAAAAAGTAGCATGATTAAGGATTTGTACTTTTTTAAAAGCCAGCTTACATACACTGGCCAGGAATTGAACCCAGGTCTCAGCGTGTAGTAGATATCTGACTTACCCCCTAGACCACCAACCACACTACATGCTAAAGCCAGCCTAGCATGTACCATTATGATCAATCCAATAGAAAAAGTAGCGTGCTTAAAGGGGAACTTCAGCCTAAACAAACATACTGTCATTAAGTTACATTAGTTATGTTAATTAGAATAGATAGGTAATATAATCTCTTACCAACCCTGTTTTAAAAGAACAGGCAAATGTTTGTGATTCATGGGGGCTGCGATCTTTGTCATGGGGGCAGCCATCTTTTTGGTTGAAAGGAGGTGACAGGGAGCAGGAGACACAGTTCCAACTGTTCTGTTCTGAACTGTTCTGATCACCCCTCCCAGCTGCACGTGCTAGGCTTCTCTGTACATTTCAGTGTGTTGTCAAAAGTGAAACCGGTCTGGTGGAAACTTTTAGATCAAATTGGTCCATTTCTATGTATTTCATTTACAGCTGCCTGTAAAAGTGCCATGTCAGTGAAATTGGTCAATAAAGTTGGCCATACATGACTACATCTTCTGCTTCATTTTTTGTTTTTTTCTTCTATCTGATTCTTCCAATACAACCGATCAGATTTTTATCACGGAAAACTAAAAATCCAGTGCTGCCATTAGACAAGGAGGGCAATTCCCCCAGGACCCCCAAACACTGCCGGACCCCCTGCGCCACCAGACCCCTCAAGTGGTCTACCCCCCCCCCCCAACTCTTCCTGAGTCCCTGGTGCCTCTGTGTGGCTTCATTGTAATAACTCACCTGTCCCGACGTGCTGCTCCATCCATGCTCTGTCTTCATCCCCTCTGCCTGCCTCTTCTCTATGACCCGGCACAGGTTATTTATGCATAACATGTGCTGCATGGAAAAGAGGGGCTAAAGACAGAGCATGGATGGAGAAGCGCTCGGGACAGGTGAGTTATGACAATGCAGTCACACATTGTGCAGGGGCCTGTAGAGCCGTCGGGGGGATTTATTGATGGTACGCAGCTCGGGATTTACTTTCCTGGGGGTAGGAGGCCCCTGTACCACTTAAACTGGCCCTGCCTCAAAGTCTCTGCCTCTCTTTGGGCCCTGTCCCACTTGTTGGGATTAAAGAGAACCCGAGGTGGGGTTCTAACAACAAAATCCCCCTACAGAGGCTGGGTCTGCCTATAGAGCCCAGCCTCTGTTGCTATTCAGATTCCCCCTAAGCCCACCCCCTGCGCTCTGCGAGACCACATAAATTACAGCCGCGCTGCCGACACAGAGCGTGTCAGAGCGGGCTGTGTTTACCTCTGTAATGCCAGTCTCGCCGCTCCCCGCCTCCTGCATCACTCCGGTCCCCGCCCACGTCCCTTCCCTCCCCGCTGATAGGAGGGAAGTGACGTGGGCGGGGACCGGAGCGATGCAGGAGGCGGGGGGAGCACCGAGACTGACAGGAGGAGGTAAACACAGCCTGCACACTGCGGCTGTGATTTATGGGGTCTCGCAGAGCGCAGGGGGGGGGGGCTTAGGAGGAATCTGGATGGGGATTTCATTGTTAGAACCTCGCCTCAGGTTCTCTTTAAAGTGAAAGCGTAACCAAGAATTGAACTTCATCCCAATCAGTAGCTGATACCCCCTTCCCTATGAGAAATCTTTTCCTTTTCTCAAACGGATCATCAGGGGACTCTGTAAGGCTAATATTGTGGTGAAACCCCTCCCACAGTGTGATGTCAGGACCATAGTCCTGGCATTACACTGTGGGAGCCTTTTTGCATTGTGGGAAATTACAGATGTTTACAATTGCCAAAAAAGCAAGCAGCATCTCTTTCCAGTGACATCACCTGCCAGCAGTAAAAATGTCACCATGTGATAAATGTCAGAATGTAAATCAGGGAGAGGAAAGATTTTACAATGGGCAAACACTGAATACATCATGTATAAATCATTTATACATGATTATTTTAAAAATGAAGCACTTTTTTATTACATTATTTTCACTGGCGTTCCTCTTAAAGTCCGAATCTCAGATTGCTAGCCTTTTGCGAATTGGAATTGTACTACAATTAATATGTACATTGACTTGCTGTTTTTTCACTAGTGCAATTCATTTGTTTCGGAATCTCAGTTGATGGCCTGGTGCATTTTTGCTGCATTTGTGTAGGAAAATCACATGGAAATTGCATTATCACGATAAGCGATTTGGGAACATGGATCATGATTGAATCACAGTGAAATTGTGACAGTCGAAATAGAAATGAGATGTTCACTGCAACTGTAAGTTGCGCATGAAATGCAGCTCTGCCATCTAGTGGTACATTATGTATTTAACATTCAGGGTACTGCTCAAAGCTTTATGGGGTTGATTCACTAAACCTTGCTATTTTATAGCACGCACGTTAGGAAAAAGCGTGCGTGTTAATTTTAACTCACGCGTGTTATTTATTTCCGCGCATGCATCGTAACGCCGATAGCGGTAATTCCGGCACAGCGCGCGTTATGTAGATAGAGTTTGGTATTGCAATCAAAATGCATGCATAATTGCATTTAGTGCGCGTAATAGTCTACATGCGCAAAGTTTTAAGCGCAACGCGGGCTGTGCAGTTATAAAGCGTGATGTGTATCCCCAACGTGTGTTATGGAGTTATACCACGTGATATGTATTTTTAACGTGCGTAAAGTTTTATGCGCGTAACAAAGTGCGCTAAACGCATAGCACAGCCGTGCTATGCGTTAGCACGGTTTAGTGAATCAACCCCTATCAATGTAAAGTTAGGTCAGTGTTTTCATTAGGTTTTCAAACTAAAAACTCAAAATTAATAATTTTTAGCATTTTTGTTTTAAAGGGGGCCCAAGGTTGGAGGTGACTGTACTGAGCCTCAGGTTGTAATTTACATGGTTAATAATGGCATTGTATTGTCATTTCAGGCTGCAGTGGCAGGAGGGACCACCATGATCATCGACTTTGCCATTCCCCGAAAAGGATGTTCTCTGATTGAAGCGTTTGACACTTGGAGGGGCTGGGCTGACCCCAAGGTGTGCTGTGACTATGCTCTGCATGTGGCCGTCACTTGGTGGAGTGATAAGGTAAGCAGCATTCTGTATATCACAATAAATAATAAAGTATTCTTTATGGTATGTAATGGATGATTATCTTTAATGACTGCGGCTGCCCATAACCTGGAAATGCTCTCTTGACCACTTCCTGGTCCATGGTGGTGGTGCTGCAGCATGATGCTCTCCTGACCACTTCCTGGTCAATGGTGGTGGTGCTGCAGCATGATGCTCTCCTTACCACTTCCTGGTTGGTGGTGGTGGTGCTGCAGCATGATGCTCTCCTGACCACTTCCTGGTTCATGGTGGTGGTGCTGCAGCATGGTGCTCTCCTGACCACTTCCTGGTTCATGGTGGTGCAGCATGATGCTCTCCTGACCACTTCCTGGGTCATTGTGGTGCTGCAGCATGATACTCTCTTAACCCCTTCCTGGTTCATGGTGGTGCTTCAGCATGATGCTCTCCTGACCACTTCCTGGGTCATGATGGTGCTGCAGCATGATACTCTGTTGACCCCTTCCTGGTCCATGGTGTTGGTGCTGCAGCATGATGCTCTCCTAACCCCTTCCTGGTTCATGGTGGTGGTGCTGCAGCATGATGCTCTCCTGACCACTTCCTGGGTCATGGTGGTTCTGCAGCATGATACTCTCTTGACCCCTTCCTGGTCCATTGTGGTGGTGCTGCAGCATGATGCTCCCCTTACCACTTCCTGGTTCGTGGTAGTGGTGCTGCAGCATGATTCTCTCCTGACCTCTTCCTGGTTCATGGTGGTGCTGCAGCATGATACTCTCTTGACCACTTCCTGGTTCATGGTGGTGCTGCAGCATGATGCTCTCCTGACCTCTTCCTGGTTCATGGTGGTGCTGCAGCATGATGCTCTCCTGACCACTTCCTGGTTCATGGTGGTACTGCAGCATGATACTCTCTTGACCACTTCCTGGTTCATGGTGGTGCTGCAGCGTGATGCTCTCCTGACCACTTCCTGATTCATGGTGGTGCTGCAGCATGATGCTCTCTTGACCACTTCCTGATTCATGGTGGTGCTGCAGCATGATGCTCTCCTGACCACTTCCTGGTTCATGGTGGTGCTGCAACACGATGCTCTCCTGACCACTTCCTGGTGGTGGTGTATCAACTGCTGCAGCATGGTGGAGATCAGGAGAATTTTTTTCCCTACTAATCTTCATCACTGACAGGAGAAACATCAGGGGTATAATCTGACCCCTGGCATCTCTAATGAGGATCTGTCCAAGTATGAACTGTCATATGGGGCTATATCATAATCAAACATGCGTCTTCTACATGTTATTGCTCCCAGCTTGCCGAATCAGATAAGGGAAAGGCCCTTTGTCCTTAAAGGGTACCTGAAGTGAGAGGGATTTTCAGGCTGACATATTTATTTCCTTTTAAGCAATACCAGTTGCCTGGCTGTCCTGCTGATCCTCTGCCTCTAATAATTTTAGCCATAGACCCCGAACAAATATACCTGCGCTTGCATAAGGGCTCAATAGGCCTGCTTCTGATCACTGTCCCAGTGGTTTGAGTAATTCATGTACATGACAAAAATAATCCATTTAAGCATGCATGAAATAGAGGCACAAGATAAAATGGGTGCTGGGTGAAGTCTAAACAATACCATTGGGAATTGGGAGCCAATTGAAAACAAAAAAAATTACAGTGGTAATGACGATAATAAAACATTGGTCAATTTTACCGATATTTTACTACAACTAAACCTAATTCTACTTAAACACAGCACCCTCCCCCTCCGATGCCTAACCTTAACCCCTTCCCAAACGCCTATCGTCAGGAATGTGGCTCCCCCAGGACCGCCTGACGGTAATCGCCGTCATGTCCTGGGGGCGGAGATTAGCGGGGCATGCATCCCTGCTGAGTTACGGAGCTCCACTAGGTAAAGAACCTTCCAGCCGCGATGGCAGGCTGTAAAATAAATTTTAAAAAACGGCCAAAATTACACGTACAGCACTGCGATCTAGTGCAGCGCTGTACAGGGGACAGGTTTGTCACTGAGCTGTCCCCAGGACAGCCTCACAAACAGATCGCTTTCATAGGCTGATTCCTATGAGAGACAATCACATGCTGATTGGCTCTCGGGATTGGGTGAAAAAAAAAGTGCTGAATTGTAAAAAATGGACTGGAAACTAGGGGGTGTAAGCCTGTGGTCCTCAAGTGGTTAAAACCCCCTTTCCTGATGGCTAACCATAAAAACCCCTTCCTGACGCCTAACCCTAAGACCCCCTTCCTGACGCCTAATCTGAATCCCCCCTCCTGACGCCTAACCTTCAAACCCCCCTTCCTGACACCTAACCCTAAAACCCCCCTTCCTGATGCCTGACCCTAAGGCCTCGTTTCCACGGATTGTTGAGCTGTGTGCTCAGCAAGCAGTTACCAGGCAGCAGTGAGCAGTTGCCGGCCAGGCAGCAACAAGCAATTACCAGGCAACAGTGAGCAGCTGTGAGAGTTTGAGAGGCATTTCACTGCCTATCAACAGTCCCTGCAAAAGAGGCCTAAATCCCCTCTTCCTAACCTTATAATTTTCAAAACGATAATTTTCAAAAATGAAAAATTCATAAATACAAAAGACAAAAAAAATTAAAACACTATAACCTTCTCGTTTTCAAAATGATAAAATGTTTTAAAAAGTTAACATTCGAATGTTCAAGAAGCGAGAAAAAATTTAAAAAACCACAAAGGTTCTAATTTTCAAAACAATATTTATCTGACGCCCAAATTTTTGGTTTCGGCAACCAATAGCCAATATTTGCATTAGTGATTATTTTTGGTAGCAACCAAATAACCCATTTGCACCCATTAGCAGCGGACGCCCACATCTTCTGCTTACCATTTTAAAGTATTTATGTATGAATATATGAATTTTAGATTCAGTGCTTTCAGTGAAAAATACAATTAGGCCTCTTTCACCTGGGAGGCTGAACTACACGCATGTAGAGCAGTTCAGCCTTCAGGCTGCTGACCACGAGCACCTTTCTATTGCAATGACATGTAGCTGAATAGCAGAGTTTGTAACTCCGTTTGTGTCTGTGTTTGACAGGCGGAGATGTTATGCAGCGGAGAAAACATGCAGCATGTCACATCATGACTGCAGGAGCTCTCAGATGTGGCTTTTCCACCACCTGTCCTGGGCACTAGCAAGTGCCTGGCTGAAAGCAGGAAGATTTAGGCACCCAGCAGCTAATGGACGATTTGGGCGCCCCACCCACAGGCGCTAATGCAAATTTCGGCTATTAAGCGCCCAAATCAGAAATTGGGGCGTGCCATAATTATCATTTTGAAAATTAGAACATTATGGTTTTTGACATTTTTCATATTTTGCATTTATCTTTTTGAAATGTATCATTTTGAACATTATAAGGTTAGGAATGTTTTAGGGTTAGGCATCAGGAAGAGAGACCGTATGGTTAGGTGTCAAGAAGGAGCATTTTAGGGTTAGACGTCAAGAAGGGGAGGGTTAGGAAAGGATTCCCAGGAAAGGGGTTTTAGGGTAAGGCGTCAAGAAGAAGGGGTTTTAGGATTAGGCATCAGGAAGGGAGGTTTAGGGTTAGGTGTTAGGAAGGGTTTTTTTAGGTTTAGCCGTCAGTAATGGGAGGGTTTTAGGGTTCGGCACCACCAGGGGGGGTTTTAGGTTTAGGCATCAGGAAGGGGTTTTTAGGGTAAAGCATCAGAAAGGGGGTTTTAGGGTTAGGCGTCAGTAAGAGGGGTTTAGGGTTAGGCATCAGGAAGGGGGATTTTAGGATAAGGCGTCAGGAAGGGGGTTTTAGGTTTAGGCGCCAGGAAGGTTGGGTTTTAGGCATCAGGAAGGTTGGGTTTAGGGTTAGATGTCAGGGAGGTGGGATTTTAGGTTTAGTCGTCAGTAAGGGGGGTTTTAGGGTTAGGTGTCAGGAAGGGGGGTTTTAGGGTTAGGTGTCAGGAAGGGGGGTTTTAGGGTTAGGCATCAGAAAGGGGGTTTTATGATTAGGCATCAGGAAGGGGGGTCTTAGGATTAGGCATCAGGAAGAGGGGGGGTCTTAGGGTTAGGCGTCAGGAAGGGAACCCCCCTTAGGGTTAGGTATCAGGAAGGGGGATTTTAGGGTTAAGCATCAGAAAGGGGGTTTTAGGATTAGGCATCAGGAAGGGGGTTTTAGCATTAGGCGTGAGGAAGGGGGGTTTTAGGGTTAGGCGTCAGGAAGGGGGGGGGGTTAGGGTAAGGCATCAGGAAGGGGGATTTTAGGATTAGGTGTCAAGAAGGGGGGACTTAGTGTTAGGTGTCAGGAAGGGGGGGGGTTTAGGGTTAAGCGTCAAGAAACGGGGTTTTAGGATTAAATATATACAGATATTTTATTACAATAATTTACACTATTTACAATTTAAAAACAAAGAATATCGGTAGATATTAACGATAATTTTATTAACGAAAGCGGCAGCCCATCTTCCCTCACGCTGTTATTTCATGCATGTGCCCGGCTGGTGCATGGGAGGAGCTTACAGGAGGTGAGTTCACTGCTTTCTGCTTCCCCTATTTATGTATCATCTTATTTTGGTTACAGTAAGGCTTTAAATATTTGCTTATGTTAATCTGTGTGACATCCTGTGATTAACATGTTTCTTTATGTACAGGTGAAGGAAGAAATGGAGATCCTTGTGAGGGACAAAGGCGTAAATTCCTTTAAGATGTTCATGGCGTACAAGGACTTGTACATGGTTCATGACCTGGAGCTGTACCTGGCATTCACTTGCTGCAAGGATATTGGGGCCATCGCCCAAGTGCATGCAGAGAATGGAGATTTAATTTCAGAGGTAAATTAATGTCTTTGGTATAAGAAGGTTTAAAAATAGCGCAACAGTGACATCTTGTGGTTTTATTACAAATTGCATTATATTGCTACTTCAGCAACTTTAAAAACATTGAAGTTCAAAATATTTATTGTATGTGCTGATATCCTCCCAGATCCCAAGTATCCCTTTACAGCATACATAGAAGAACTCATGTCACGATCTAATGTCTGTGCTGTTAATGTCTACTAGGGTCTAATTGCAGGAAGGCTATTTAATTTACCAATGTTTTTGGTTAGTGAGAACCTTAAAGCGGATCCGAGATGAAAAACTAACTATAACAAGTAACTTGTCTATATATCTTATGTACAGTTTAGATGGTTTAAACAGTAAATCTATCTGCATACAGATTTAATAGAATATGATTATTTCTTCCTGTGATACAATGACAGCAGCCATGTTGTTTGTAAACATTACACAGAGGCAGGCTTATCTGCACCATCAGCACTCAGACTGAAAAAAACTCCCCTCCTCCTCCTCTCTGCCTCTGAAATCTCTGGCTAGTAATACCTCCCCCTCCTCCTGCCCAGACTGCGCTCCCATGAGCCCTTGCTACTGTCTGAAAGTGCCTTGGCTCTCTGAAAACCTGTGGGCATGGCTTGTTTAGTTTATAGGGAATTAGAGTATTAAAACAAAAACAAAAAAGTATTTGGCTTGAGGAATGCCCTATAAACTATAGGAAAGGAACACAATTATGCAATGAGTAAAAGTTCGTCTCGGATCCACTTTAAGGGAGAGGTACTTAAGTACCAGTGATCTCTGCCCCCTTAAGGACCAGAGACCGCCGGTACAAGAAACCGTGGAATACCGATGAATCGCCTCACCTGCTGCTGCCGCCAGTCACAAGGCTCTGCCATCGCTTCAGGCCCCTCTCTCTGCTGTCTCTATGACGGCAGAGTTCCTGTGAGCCGGTCAGGAGACGCTTTCATTGGTTCCTGACCATGTCTATCAATGTAAGCCAATGGGAGTTGCTTACATTGATAGACACGGTCAGGAGCCAATGAAATCAGCTCCTGACCGGCTCACAGGGCTCTGCCATTATAAAGACGGCAGAACGAGTGAACTGCGGTGGGGAGATAGTGACGCGATCAGTGGGAGTGTTGAACGTGTGTCGTCCTTCAAGAATAAGTGACTCCCATGTTAACCTAGAAACAAAAAAACACATATATCAGTAGTTAAGTACTAGTTCTACTAACATAACAGATGTATTGCACTGTCCACGTAGGATTCCTGTGAATTTTATAAAGGTAAAGCAGAGAATCCTATTCTAGGCAGTTTCCATCTTGGTAACCTTTGAATGAAGCTAATCCTGACATCATTTCCTTCCTTACTCTTTTTTTATCCCCTTGCCAATTGTGTATTCATTACCCGCCCACCTCCCAGAGTCTTCAGACACTCCCACTGAGGTCTATACTAGGAAGTGCACTGTCTTTTGTCATTAGGCATGCATCTGTTTTGCCAGCCAATGGCAATGGCAATTAAAGTGCCAGTGCTCCTAAGGCATGTGATAACTCCAAACCATAACAGCAGAAAATGTTTTGAATGCAGGATTAGCATCTTTATCACTTAAAACACTCAGACCAGTTTCTGTTAAAATTTGATTTTTATGGTGACAATTCCGCTTTAACTCGTTAAACAATTCCAGTTTCCTGGCAGTATTGCTGATCATTCTGGCATCAGTATTGCCTGAATCACAAAGCTGTAATGAGTATACAGCTAATCTTGTCAAAACATCTGATCTTCATGCTTGTTCAGAGTCTATTGCTAAAAGTAATAGAGGCAGAGGATAAGCAGGACTGCCAGGCAACTGGTATTGTTTAAAGTGGTATTATATGCACATATCATCTATAAGCGAAAGCATTAAACACAGTATAAAATGAACAGCTAAAACCATGTGGCTGGTTTTCAAGGGTTAAAGCTCCACCTTTTCAATTCATTTAGCTGCTAATTGATAAGGCCAGAATTATCAGATTGTGCTGGCAGTGTATACACTGTGTAAACAAAGCAGAAAGCTTCTGCTGTACTGGGGAAAGATTGGATCTCCCAGAATGCTCTGGGAGAAACAATTCCACGTCTAAACAGCCTGAGCTAATTATTACTGAGAGGGAGGTTCAATATTTAATACACAGCAATATATATCTATAGAAAGTGTTTCTGAAGCTGAAACCAGGATAGTTACTGTATCATAAAAGTGAGCATCCTGAATAATTTGCTGCATTCCACTGTATGTCACTACAGTGCCTCTTTACACCAACTCCTACATACTGTAAATGTATTAGCAGCCAGTGATGATCACCGCTTTAAATCCGAATAGGTTTTATTCGGATTTCATCCAGGTAATTAAAGCATCTGTGTGGGTTTGCGAGGGGGGGTTAATCTTACCCATGAGACTTCTTCTTTGCTCCCTCCTATGGCGCCTCCCACAATGCATTCCAAGGGCGTCATGTGACTACAAACACTTCCTCCTTCAACCCAGAAGGAGGAAGTGTTTGTAATAACTAGGGATGGTCGGAATACCAATTTCCGATTCCGCGGTAAATCCGCATTCCGCCATTGCCAATTACCGATTCCGTTACCAATTTCCGCATTCCAATGCGGAATTTCTACCGGAAATCGCGGAAATTCCGCCCAAATTCAACATCGATTTTCTCAAAAACTATAAGGTCTTTTTTGCTATTAACCGCTAAAGTTGGCGGATTTTTACTGTAATGTAAAATGCAGAAAATACGCAGATGCAAATTTTCTGCATTTTACATTACAGTAAAAATCCGCCGAATAGCAAAGCCCCCTTAAGTCCTAGAAACACCACATTTTCAGGGTTTATTAAACTGAATCTTGTGAACCAGATGCAAAATTTTTTTTTCAAAAAGACCTTATAGTTTTTGAGAAAATCAATGTTAAAGTCGGGTGGAATTTCCGCGATTTCCGGCGGAAATTTCCGCGATTTCTGGCGGAAATCCGCCTACCGCACTTGCATTACCGATTTCTGCATTCCGATGCGGAAATGCAATTTCTGATCAGAATTTCAGGAAATTGCATTTCCGCGGAATCCGAATGAGCATCCCTAGTAATCACATGACCGCAGCTTGGAACGCAGTGTGGGAGGCGCCGTGGGATGGATCAAAGAAGACGTCTGATGGTAAGATGACCCCCCCCCCCTCGCTCACCTGCACAGGTGCTTTAATTACCTGGATGAAATCCAAATGAAAGGCATTCAGATTTCATCCGAATACGGATTTAAGAGCATCCCTGGAAGCAGCACAACAGATTGACTTGCTACTGACCAGGTGAGCACTGCCAGGGGCTGGGACTGATGCGTGATTAACACCTGCAGAGACAGTAAAGGCAGCCCCATACACAATAGAATGGACACACTGTCTGGAAGAGAGTTTAGTGATTTTCCAGAAGATTACAGGCAAACACATTTTAAAATTAATTTTAGTATGGTATAGATGTAGCTTGAAGGAAACACCAGGTGAAAATAAACTAATGAGATACACAATTGTATCTAACCTCCTGCTCCTAAAAATGACTTTTTTACATATCCCAGCTTTATTTTATATTCAACTCTATTTTTTAAGTTTTTACTTTTCATTGCCTCCACTCAATGACACATTCATGGAAGCTAAAATCTGTGAACTGTTGACCGTTTTTTATCTATTTCCTGCTCTCAGAAGCCATTTTCTGCTAGGAAAGTGTTTTATGGTTGTAATTCCTTATCAGTGAGAGGTATGCTATAGTCCAACCAGGTTCTGACCTAGTCCCAGCCCAGACAGAGGCTGTTACTTGCATACCTGATTTTTAACACTTTTAAGCAGAGAAATGAAAAAGGAACACATCATAGTTACAGTATTTGTGTGCTAGGCACTGTGCATACACATGTTTATCTCATCATGCCACATGTCACCTCGTGTATACTTTAAGAGAGTTCCCTAACAAGCGAACATGATGCTGACTATTTAAAGAGGAACTCCAGTGAAAATAATGTTATAAAAAAAATTGCTTCATTTTTACAATAATTATGTATAAATGATTTAGTCAGTGTTTGCCCATTGTAAAATCTTTCCTCTCCCTGATTTACATTCTGACATTTAGCACATGGTGACAATTTTACTGCTTGTAGGTAATGTCACTGGAAGTAGCTGCTGCTTGCTCTTTTGGCAGTTGGAAACCACTGTAAACAGTTATTTTCCACAATGTAATGAGGTTCACAGACAGGAAACTGCCAGGACCATGGTCCTCAGAGTTTCCTGTGGGAGGGGTTTCACCACAATATCAGCCATACAGAGCCCCCTGATGATTGATTTGTGAAAAATAATAGATTTCTCATGTAAAAGGGGGTATCAGCTACTGATTGGGATGAAGTTCAATTCTTGGTTATGGTTTCTCTTTAGGTATACTTATAAATACTTTATTGGTTTAAAGGGAGCAAAGAAGATGTTGTCGCTGGGGATCACAGGTCCAGAGGGCCATGAGCTGTGTCGTCCAGAGGAAGTGGAGGCCGAAGCCACCCAGAGGGCCATCACCATCGCCAACTCTGTCAACTGCCCACTCTTCGTGGTTCATGTGATGAGCAAGTCTGCTGGCAAAATAATTGCTAATGCCCGGAGAGAAGGTAGAGTCCAACACCACTGTGGATTCCTAGAACAACAATGTAGTGCATGACATTTACTGGGAAGAAACTCATTTAAAAAGTGCCATGTTGCCTGAATGAGTAGGTGCTGTGGAAATGACTGAATTTGATGTTATACAGTAATTACTGTAGCAGAAGAAGTGCTAGGGAAATACTGTGGTCACGCTATGAGTACATCGTGCAACACTTAGGAGCACACACCACACTGACTGAACTGTGCACACCAATATTAACCTGCGCTCTGTGTGTGTGGTTGATTTAGCGCAGTGTCCTGCATCAAGGCCTTTGTGCATCTTTTAGACAGACGGCGGAACTGTGTGCTTGCCCATGAGTGCCAGAATGCAGAGCAATGGCAGCGTTTGTAACACCACGTGTGTTAGAGCTTGACATTGCCCAGCAACAGAGAACCATGACATGTCGTGTCTGAGCATGGCTGTGGTTGTGCTCAGATGTGACTACATGGGGGATCGCATGTGCATGGCCAGTCCAAGAGAGAAGGTGATAGGCGGTGAATACATTCTCTTACACTGCCGGGATGAAAGAGTCTTAACTTGGCTTTAATTCTTAAAAAGGTAGCATCATGGCCTGTTATCCCTGAAAATAATAAACTAGCCAAAGTCAGAATATCTGCCTAGTTTACACACAGACCCCTGTCCAGAGTGCTGAATATCTGCCTAGTTTACACACAGCGCTGTCCAGGGTGCTGAATATCTGCCTAGTTTAAACACAGAACGCTGTCCAGAGTGCTGAATATCTGCCTAGTTTACACGCAGCGCTGTCCACGGTGCTGAATATCTGCCTAGTTTACACAGAGCGCTGTCCAGGGTGCTGAATATCTGCCTAGTTTACACACAGACCCCTGTCCAGGATGCTGAATATCATGGTCGCAATGGGATCATCCTGAATTATTGCTTCTACTGATGGCGAACACGGTACAACACTCTACTGCTACTAATTTACACACAGACCCCTGTCCAGGATGCTGAATATCTACCTAATTTACACACAGTGCTGTCCAGGGTGCTGGATATCTGCCTAGTTTACACACAGACCCCTGTCCAGGGTGTGGATATTTGCCTAGTTTACACACAGTGCTGTCCAGGGTGCTGAATATCTACCTAGTTTACACACAGCGCTGTCCAGGGTGCTGAATATCTACCTAGTTTACACACAGAGCTCTGTGCAGGGTGCTGAATATCTGCCTAGTTTACACACAGAGCTGTCCAGAGTGCTGAATATCTACCTAGTTTACACACAGCACAGTCCAGAGTGCTGAATATCTGCCTAGTTTACACACAGTGCTGTCCAGGGTGCTGAATATCTGCCTAGTTTACACACAGCGCTGTCCAGAGTGCTGAATATCTGCCTAGTTTACACACAGAGCTGTCCAGAGTGCTGAATATCTACCTAGTTTACACACAGCGCTGTCCAGGGTGCTGAATATCTACCTACCGTCTTTCCCCGAAAATAAGACAGTGTCTTATATTAATGATTGCTCTAAAAGATGTGCTAGGGCTTATTTTCAGGGATGTCTTATATTTCCTTTAGGAAGTGTCTCTCAGCAGAATATTTCCTGTTCCTTTGTACTGTGATTTTCATGGATTTGAAAGTATGCTACTGTACTGATCAGGCACCTGCCCGGTCTTCCCTGCACACAGCGGATAACCTTGCTGTGTGCTGGGATGACAGGATCAGTGCCCGATTGGCACTGTACCACTGTGTCCCCACTTACTGGCTGCCTCTTCCTCCTCTTTAACTTCCACTAGGGCTTATTTTCGGGGTAGGGCTTATATTTCAAGCATGCTCAAAATTCCAGCTAGGGCTTATTTTCAGGGTAAGTCTTACTTTCAGGGAAAGAGGGTAGTTTACACACAGAGCTGTCCAGGATGCTGAATATCATGGTCGCAATGGGATCATCCTGAATTATTGCTTCTACTGATGGCTAACATGGTACAACACTCTACTGCTACTAGTTTACACACAGACCCCTGTCCAGGATGCTGAATATCTACCTAGTTTACACTCACAGCGCTGTCCAGGGTGCTGAATATCTGCCTAGTTTACACACAGTGCTGTCCAGGGTGCTGAATATCTGCCTAGTTTACAGGCAGAGCGCTGTCCAGAGTGCTGAATATCTGCCTAGTTTACACACAGAGCTGTCCAGAGTGCTGAATATCTACCTAGTTTACACACAGCGCTGTCCAGGGTGCTGAATATCTACCTAGTTTACACACAGAGCTCTGTGCAGGGTGCTGAATATCTGCCTAGTTTACACACAGCACTTTCCAGGCATGCTGAATATCTACCTAGTGGTATCATCATACCATCATAAATGGTATTATCCTGACTTCTTGCAATATTAACGGTGCTCTTTTTTCCTTATCCCATTTCTTGTGATGAATATCTACCTAGTTTACACACAGACCGCTGTCCGGAGTGCTGAATATATTTATTGATTTTAACCAGGACCGGCTCTAGAATTTTACCCCCCCGGTAGTATAATTGCACCCAGGTAGCCTGGAGGGGATAGCAGCCAGGATGGGGGGCAGCGGAGACATCAGTGGGGAGGGGGGTCGGACCACCCCCTCACCTGGGTCCTCTCGTCCGTTCTCTCCTCCAGCTAATTGCGCAGCGGGCACACACGTCAGGCAGCGGGTGGGGAAGCAATTACTCACCTCTTCCTTCCGCGTTCCAGCATGCATGTCGCTTCCTGCAATCTCACTCAAGTGAGCGGCATTGAAGGAAGTGACGAGTGGTGCTACACACGCATAGAATACTCCCGGTTTGCGGGATTGTGATCAGGGTGCGCATGGCTTGGGTCCATGCATACACAGTAGCTAGAACAGCCAGCAGTGGCGACCCCCACAAAGCTGAAAGGTCCCCGAGATACAGCAGCTACTGTGCATGGACGCAAGCCGTGTGCACCCTGATCGCGTATGCATGCATAGGATGCTACCAGCTGCTGGACCACAATTAGGGTGCTTGGGTCCACGCATGTGCAGTAGCCGCCGCCTCTCGGCAACCCGTCAGCTTTGCAGGGGTCATCGCTGCTGCCCAGATGGAGCCATGAGGATGTAGTGGGCACATACAAGTCCAGGGGGCTGGAGGAAGCCCCAGATAAGTTAAAATCATTAATATTTTTTGCTTAAGTATTCCTTTAAGGTGTATTCACATGCACGACTCAGTCTTTAGCGAACCATGCATGCGCAGGACACCTATGGCGACAGGGGGGGGCACCTGTGGGACCAAGGAAAGGGATGCCGGGAGACCTCTTGGGCTACGGGGGGGGGGGAGGAGGAGGGGCTGGAGGAAGCACCAGGTAAGTCCAAACTTCAGGGTTTTTTTACTGCTCAGGATCCCATTAAGTATTTTGCTCATCTTCAATAATCCTCTTCTAAAATATGAAAATGGATATTAACAATACTGTATTATCAGACCATGATTCATAAGGTTTGGAGCCAGAGAAGCGCAATTAGTCGCTAGATTCTACACCGTTAGCAGATTGAAATACATGGCGGAGATCTAAGTGTTTTAAATCAATTGCGTTACACTTAATTTTCCTAATACAGATGAAGACAGTAACTTTCCCATCCATAACGTTGATAGATGAATGGTGAAGAGTATATTCCAAGCAAGTCAGCATTACTGAAATGTACAGTAATAATCTAGAAATGACTATCATTTGGCACCAGGGGACCTTTATTATAACCAGGAAAGCGCATTAAATGCAACCATAGACTTCAATAATGGATAAAAGGTACATTTTGGATACAAATGCATATACATACTTGAAAAAGTACTTGAAAAAGCAAAGTATACATTGCAGTTGCCATTTATTTTTTACCAATTTTTTTATTTCTTTTTTTTAATAAGTTTAATAGTAAAAAAAAAATACTTAAAGGGAACATTAAGTGAGTAGACGAATAAGAATATAGTAAAGGGCAGCGTACATTGATTTGTGTAGGCACTTACCGCAGTGTCTGCAGTTTTGTAATCACCCCCCCTGTACTCTGTAATCTGCCCCGTTTGCCTCCATTGACTTGTGCAGTTAGCGAGTCAAACCAGGAAGTAGAATCCTGACCTTCCTTGGTCCTAATGCCGATCTGCTGTGCACTTCAATCATACGTTACAGATTTCTTGTGGAAAAGGAGTAGAGTTGGGCCGAACCTCCGATTTTAGGTTCGCGAACCGGGTTCGCAAACTTCCGCGGAAGGTTCGGTTCGCGTTAAAGTTCGCGAACCGCAATAGACTTCAATGGGGATGCGAACTTTGAAAACAAAAAAAAATTATGCTGGCCACAAAAGTGATGGAAAAGATGTTTCAAGGGGTCTAACACCTGGAGGGGGGCATGGCGGAGTGGGATACACGCCAAAAGTCCCCGGGAAAAATCTGGATTTGACGCAAAGCAGCGTTTTAAGGGCAGAAATCACATTGAATGCTAAATGACAGGCCTAAAGTGCTTTAAAACATCTTGCATGTGTATACATCAATTAGGTAGTGTAATTAAGGTACTGCTTCACACTGACACACCAAACTCACTGTGTAACGCACCGCAAACAGCTGTTTGTGTAGTGACGGCAGTGGCGGGTTCACTGAACAGGCATACAGTGGTGGGTTCACAGAACAGGTATGCAGTGGCAGGTTCACTGAACAGGTATGCAGTGGCGGGTTCACTGAACAGGTATGCAGTGGTGGGTTCACAGAACAGGTATGCAGTGGTGGGTTCACAGTACAGGTATGCAGTGGTGGGTTCTCAGAACAGGTATGCAGTGGCAGGTTCACAGAACAGGTATGCAGTGGTGGGTTCACAGAACAGGTATGCAGTGGTGGGTTCACAGTACAGGTATGCAGTGGTGGGTTCACAGAACAGGTATGCAGTGGTGGGTTCACAGAACAGGTATGCAGTGGTGGGTTCACAGAACAGGTATGCAGTGGTGGGTTCACAGAACAGGTATGCAGTGGTGGGTTCACAGAACAGGTATGCAGTGGCAGGTTCACTTAACAGAACAGGTATGCAGTGGTGGGTTCACAGAACAGGTATGCAGTGGCAGGTTCACTGAACAGAACAGGTATGCAGCCAGGAACAAGCTAAGCCTAACTAATCTTTCCCTATGAGAGACAGTCTGCAGCAGCTCGCCCTACTCTCACTAACGCAGGCACACGAGTGAGCGTAATGGCCGCCGCTGCATGCCTTTTATAAGGGGGGGAGTGGCTCCAGGGGCTAGTGTAGCCTAATTGGCTACACTGGGCCTGCTGACTGTGATGTAGAGGGTCAAAGTTGACCCTCATGGTGCATTATGGGGCGAACCGAACTTCCGCAAAAGTTCGCCTGCGGGACGCGATCGCGAACCACTGAAGTTCGCATGGAACCGTTCGCAGGCGAACCGTTCGGCCCAACTCTAAAAAGGAGGTGTTGGCTACTGTTTGGGATGAAGTTTTTCCTCAAAAGTTCCTCTTTAAAGAGAAACCATGACCAAGGATTGAACTTCATTCCAATCGGTAGCTGATACCCCCTTTCCCATGAGAAATCTTTTCCTTTTCTCAAATGGATCAGGGGGGTCTGTATGACTGATATTGTGGTGAAACCCCTCCCACAGAGTGATGTCAGGACCATGGTTCTGACATCACTCTGTGGGAGCCTTGTTGCATTGTGGGAAACAGCTGTTTCCAACTGCCAAAAAAGTAAGCAGCAGCTACTTCCACTGACATCGCCTTCCAGCAGTAAAAATGTCAGAATGTAAATCAGGGAGGGAGAGGAAAGATTTTACAATGGGCAAACACTGACTAAATCATTTATACATAATTATTGTAAAAATTAAGCACTTTTGTTCATTATGTTATTTTCACTGGAGGTCCTCTTTAAATGACCACTAATGTGAAAAAGTGTAACATATGAAATACACACATACCCTCTTTCCATGAAATTAAGACATCCCCTGAAAGCAAGCCCTAGCAGGAATTTTGAGCATACTCAAAATATAAGCCCTAAAAGAAGCCCTAGCTGCAGTAAGGGGAAAAAGTACGGCAACTTGTGTTTCTACTGGAGCCGATGATCTCGCAGGCAGGACCAAGGCTCCATCATTGGGCCAATCACTGCACTAGCTGCTTATCAGCGAGTACAGTGATTGGCCCAATAACGGAGCCATGGTGCCACCTGCAAGACCATTGGCTCCAGTAGAAACACAAGTTGCCGTACTTCTTCCTCATAGGCTGAAGATCGGGGACACAGTGGCATGGAGCTGGGGGAAAGAAAAGGAAGCAGGGGAAAAATCGGAGGACATGGGGAACAGTGCAGCATGGAGCTGTGGGTAAGAGGAGGATGCAGGGAGACATCGGAGGACACAGGAGACATTGGAGGTGGATCCAGCAGAGGAAGAGGCGGCACATAATGACATGCCTCTGGGTCTCATATTGGGGTGTCCTGTGCCCCCCCTGTAAAAAGTGCCTGGCTAGCAACAGTCTACTTGTCGCTAGCTGTCTATTTAACTTCTGTATGTCATTCAATGCGCGCTCCCCCGCCTCTGTCCCTGCTGCTTCCCGCCTCCTGTGAGCTTCCTCCAATCGGAAGCTAAGTTGATTTTTGCTTTAAAGTGTACCTGAAGTGAAAATTAACTGATGAGATAAACAATTGTATTTATCCTCCTGCTCCTAAAAAAAACACCCCATGGTTTTATTTTATATTTAAACTTTTACCAAGTAGATTGAATGTTTTGTTGTCTCTGCTCAGTGGCAGCCTAGTAAGTGTCCGTAAATGAAAATACATGAACTGTTGACTTTTTCTATCTCTCCCTGCCTTCAGAAGTTGTATTCTGCCAGGTAAACTTTTATGGCTGTACTTTGCTTATCGGTGATGTTTACTATATTCCCAGTGTAAGGTACCGACAAGATTAAAGCTGTCACTTGCATGCCTAGAAATTAACTGTTTCAGGCATCAAAATAAAACCAGCAAAACAACCTGTTTATTAATATGTTTTTCACTTTACATGCACATGTTTATCTCATCATGTCACATGTCCCCTTGGGTACACTTTAAATCTGCTGTTTCGTCTGTAACCTGGCATCCATCCCATTTCTAAGAAACACAGCAGCATGTTGTTTTTGTGGTGTTGGGTACAATGTGCAGCATTGCACAGTTGACAGTTGAGCATCTTCCAGCAGAGGGCAGCACCGAGGTTATCTGGATAATAACAGTAAAAACTGTTAAATAAAATCTTGCAAAGGAAGTGCATGAGTATTTCTCTGTATAATTTACAGATAAGGATTGCTACTTGCCTTGCCAGATCTGTACATTAAATTTACTGTTCACTCCAAGAGAGAAAAATACATTATATAATTTAACCACTTCTCTTCCAGACGTTGTTTTTAGTAGACCATTTATTCCATTTATCACAAAACTTAAATTATGTATCTGGTGCAATATATGGTAATTATAGATGATTTTGAAATCTGCACTATGGCCCCTGTGCCTTTCTATAGGGCCCACTGTGCCCCCTTATTGTGGCAGTCCCTACTGTATTCCCTGGTAGTCTGGTGGCCCCCTCTCCCCTATATAGAGTTTCCTAGTGGGTCCCCCTCCTTAATATAACTTGCATATTTCCCTGGTAGTCTTGTGGTCTTCCTTCCCCTCATATACATTTTCATGGTGATCTTGTGGTCCTCCCTCCCTTATAGATTTCCCTGGTAGTCTAGTGGTATCCCCTCCCCCTTATATGGGCATCCCTGATGGTGTATTGGCCCCCTTCCTGTTTATATACTTCCCCTGGTAGTGCAGAGTTCCCCAACCCTGCCATCAAGTTCCACCAACAGTGCATGTTTTACAGGAAACCGCAAACTTTCAAAGGTAGCGTGATTAGTGTCTCAGCAGAGCTGATAAACTACCTTTGTGGATAGGTTGAGGGACACTGGTGTGGTGCGACGCAATTCAATTTTATATTTTGAGCATAAACCATTTTTTATTGACCATTTTTGTAATGTGGGACTGAACAGCAATTTATATTCTGTCCAAACTCCTCCTCCTGCCCTATTCAAATACAGGACTGATCCTTGTCGCACCCTCTGTGTTGCAGCTGTGTGACCTGTTTCACTATTGTGAAAAAAAGTAGTCAGTTAAAATCTGACAGAAGCGACAGGTTTTGGGACAGTCCATCTCCTTATGGGGGATTTTCAGGGTTTTCTTTCTTTTCAACAGCATTTCCTAAACAGCCTAAAGTCTAAAGGTGGCCACTAACGGTCCAATTTCTAGTGAAAAATCGTTCGAGCGATCAGAAATTCTGATCAGATTGGTTGTAAATAATCTCCTTTGGTGGACACAATCGATTATGAATGAGTGAAAAAAATGTCGCCCGAATGAATTTTCATTGAACCAAAATTTGGATTTTCTTGTTGGTTGTGATAGATAGGAAGTAAAGATTGGTTCGTTGATGGTGTAGTGAACGATTTATTACAATATTTCACTTCCGATCAGAATTTCTGATCGCTCGAACGATTTTTCGCTAGAAATTGGACCATTAGTGGCTACCTTAAAGAGACTCCGTAACAAAAATTGCATCCTGTTTTTTATCATCCTACAAGTTCCAAAAGCTATTCTAATGTGTTCTGGCTTACTGCAGCACTTTGTACTATCACAGTCTCTGTAATAAATCAACTTATCTCTCTCTTGTCAGACTTGTCAGCCTGTGTCTGGAAGGCTGCCAAGTTCTTCAGTGTTGTGGTTCTGCTATGAACTCCCCCTTCCAGGCCCCTCTATGCACACTGCCTGTGTGTTATTTAGATTAGAGCAGCTTCTCTCTTCTCTCTTATCTTTTACAAGCTGGATAAATCGTCCTCTGAGCTGGCTGGGCTTTCACATAGTGAGGAATTACAGACAAGGGCAAAGCTGTTTGCAGGAAGAAAAGAGCAGCCTGAAACTTCAGTGCATGAGAGATGCAGAGGGAAAGAAACACACAAATGATCTCTTGAGATTCAAAAGGAAGGCTGTATACAGCCTGCTTGTGTATGGATGTATTTTCTATGTGTGGACATACTGTACACCAACCTACTTCCTGTTTTGGTGGCCATTTTGTTTGTTTATAAACAAACTTTTTAAAACTGTTTTTAACCACTTTTAATGCGGCGGGGAGCGGCGAAATTGTGACAGAGGGTAATAGGAGATGTCCCCTAACGCACTGGTATGTTTACTTTTGTGTGATTTTAACAATACAGATTCTCTTTAAGGGTCTGGCTGGCTGGTATGTTACTATTTTGGCAGTTAAACTGCTGTTCAGGAAATGCTGTTGAAAACAAAACCCTGACAATCCCCTATGAGGAGATGGACTGGCCCAAAACATGTCAGTTCTGTCAGATTTTAAGGCCCAGTGCACACCAAACCGCTAACAGATCCTCAAAACGCTAGAGGTTTTTGGAGAAGATTTCAGAGCAATTCTAGGCATGTTTAGAGACGTTTTCTAAACATGCCTAGCGGTTTTTGGAGCAATTTTGTGTAGCAGATTACAAATATTGTTACAGTGAAGCTGTTACTGAACGCCTGGAAAACAGCTCTGATCTAGCATTTTCCAGAGCGGTTTGAGCTTTTCCTATACTTTACATTGAGGCAGAAACGCATCTGCAAACCGCAAAAGTGCTGCAGGAGCCACGTTTGCGGTTTGCTAAAAACCTCAGACCGCTGGTGTGCACTATCTCATTGAGATACATTAGCCAAGCGTTTTCACAGGCGGAAGCGGTTTGGAAAACGCTACAAAAACCGCTCCAGGCCTAACTGCCTACTTTTTTGGCAATAGTGGTCCTTTATGTCTAACCATCAGTTACTGTATATTTCCGCCTTCCTTAGTGTGCACTAAAACATTAACCCTTGCCATACCTTGTCCACTGTGTTTACTCAAAGTTTAAAGCCAAGCCAATATGAACTTAAAGTGAACCTAAACTCAATAAAAAAAGGCTGCTTAAAGAGAACCAGAAACAAAACACATAATAGATTTATACATACCTGGGGCTTCCTCCAGCCCAATAAGCCTGAATCGCTCCCACGCCGCCATCCTCTGCCACCTCTAGCGCCGGTACCGGGTCCCGTCACTTCAGCCAGTCAGGGCCAGTCGATGCAAGCGCACTGCGCTCCCTCCGTACTGCACAGGCGCATGCGTAAACCAGGTGATGGAGGGAGTCCCTGCGGATGCGTACAACTGGCCACGTCCGGCGGAAGTGACGGAACTCGGTACTGGCAATAGAGGCGGCGGAGGGCGGCTGTGTGAGAGTGATCCATGCTGATGGGGCTGGAGGAAGTCCCAGGTATGTATAAATCTATTATGTGAGTCCCACGCCATCCGTCTACATTTTTTAGCCACGATCAGCCTTGTAACTTGCTTAGTTGTGTCAGTCTCGGTCTACTGCACATGTGCGGGGCTTCTACTGGCCCCCTGCAACCACCCTGTGCCCACGCCGGGACAAACCAATCCTCCGGTTCCTTGCAGAGACCCAGTTTTGTTTTCGCAGACTCAGCCCACTGTGCCTGTGCAGCCATGGCGGTGCATGTCCTCGATCACACTTCTGGCTCCTAGTGATAGGAGCATAATCGAGGACTTGCGCGGCCAGGGCCAGGCAGGCACAGTGGCAGGCACAGTGGCCATCGACTAATTATGTTGCCGAAAACTAAACTTCGTCGCTGCGAAGGACCAAAGGATCGCTTTGTCCCGGCGCAGGCACAGGGCGGCTGCAGGGGACGGTAGAAGCACCAGGTAAGTTAAAGTAAGTTAAACTGCCTTTTTTGATCGAGTTTAGGCTCACGTTAAAAAAAAATGTTAGATTATGACCACTGTAGAGGGAAGCTGTAGATAAGGTATAATGCTCCGCTGTTTCATCATATTTCTTCCTAAAGCAATACATAAGTTAAATAAATAAATAAATAAAAAATAAGAATAACACAAACACTCCACATTCCCTTTAGGCGAGACAAAACAGCAAAAGACTATTGCTGATTCTGAAAGTCAACATGAAGAATAATAGAATTTTGCCCAGTAATCGTCTTTTTATCGAGATTTTCCACGCACTTCGTCAGATCTTCCTCTCCATATTTTATCAGCCGCGCAGCGATATAACGGCTCGCTCTCCGGTATCTGGAAAGGCTTCATTAAGTTTAGGAGGTCCTCTCTTTTGGGAGGCATGTCAGCTGAAGATTTATTGTGCGCTGGTAACAAAGCTGCGATTTCAGCATTAAGCATCTGGCATTATTCGCTTTTTTTTTTCTTTCTTTTTGTCACCATGGGAGCAAATGCTGACATTTCTTTTCAAATGCAATTTTAATATCAGGGATGGTGAGGGAGAGATACTGGCCTGACAGGTAGGCAGGCAGAACTAAATGCCACCCGCCCCCCCACCGCCAACACCCAAAGAACAAACACCCAAATTGAGCAAAGCAAATGTTTATAGCAATCAGGGTTATGAGTGGATGTCACCAGTGTACAAATGCAATGTGCTGGCCAGAATACCTGTTTCATGGGCCAAGAGTTCCTGCCACTGCAGTACAGCTTGCTTACTTTCAGGATTTAGCTGGTGAGCGGGTCAGTCAGGTGTGACCATGTGATACACAGCAGGAAGAATACTGAATGCCAGTGTAATGCCTGGCAGATCTCTTGTTTTCCTTCAGTCACAATAACTCCAATCTAGTGCCGTAGCTCTGAGCTCGGCCCACGGTCTTCACCTATAGACAAGCCCCCGCTTGAACAGTTCAATGAATATGTCTCCTGACTTCGGTAGCCCCCAGGTCTTAATGTGCAAGGTATAGTGGCTGAGGCCAGGAAAACCACCAGAGCAAGCAAGACTATGCAGCTGGGCGATATTAGGTAATAGAATGGAATGCCCTTGTGGAGGAGATTACACAGATCACACCACGAGCTATGAACAAGGGAGCATGATTGCTAAGAGCGACCGCAGCTCTGAGCTTCCGATAACCGACACAATAAACAAGACACAATGGTTGCTCAGTGCAGCCGCAGCACTGAGCATCTGGTGTCCACCACACTGAGTAACAAGGACAGACAACAGACAGTCAGAAGAAATGCTTACCAGCTTAAAGGGATACTTAAGTCAAATAAAAAAAATTAGTTTTACTCACCTGGGGCTTCCCTCAGCCCCCTGCAGCTGTCTGGTGCCCTCGCAGCCTCGCTCTGATCCTCCTGTCCCCGCCGGCGGCTGCTTCCGGTTTCGGCGACAGCCGCCGACAGGCTGGGAACGCGAGTGATTCTTCGCGTTCCCAGCCACAATAGCACCCTCTATGCTGTTATTGTGGCCTTCTTACAAGGTCAGACAAGACAAACAGGAAGGTACGCAAGTAATAGCAACCGCAGCTATGGTTACATTCACAGGAACAGAGCTAGCAGTAATACTACCATTCACCAACATGGTGAAGGCAGTCTCCAAGCTATTAGGATAGGAAGACTTCATTGTACCCCCGTGGGTGCAGTGAACGTCCAAGCAGGCAAAGCAAGGTAACGCAATAATATTCAAACTTCACACAAGGAACCCAGCAGTCAAAGGCAAAGCTGAACGCTATGATGGGCAAGGTGTGAGAGGAGGAGCAGGCTTTTCTATGGACATCAGCCAATGAGAGCAGACATGCAAATTCCCACACAGCTGAATGATAATCACTCAATCCTGTGTTAGGATGATTGAAGGCTGCAAGCTGACTGTGAATGGAAAGGACTCTCATTACAAATGCATGCCAAATTATGCAATAACATGCATGTAAGAAATCCAGAGCTGTCTGGCTACAGTATGCAGCAAGCCCTAGGTGGATTCATGACAACATCCTGAGCTACACTGAACTGAGTGATTGCAGATGGCAATGAGACTTATAGCGAATGCAATCAAAACTAAGCAACCAAATGTAAGCAGAGAAATCAAAACTGCTTGGTTGCAGCTCCACTGCAACCGACAGGACATACTACAATAGGGATCCTTACAGCCAGACTACATTTCCCAGCATTCATGCATCACAGAAGAAACTATGTGTCTGCGTGAGAAAGCAGGAGTTTATAGTTCATGTGAGGTAGGTTGTGAAGAATTTTGAGAAGTCAGCTTTGCTGAAAGGAAATGACAGGACAGAGAGACATGGATGGGTGCACAGCAGGGGGCTGAGGGCTGTACCACACACTAGAAATCGCAAAACGTTATCGAAATCACAAGCGTATCGTGTAAGCGCTTTGCAGGTGATTGCAACTGAGATTGCTTGCAAATTGTAAAGAGTGTCAGCGATTTGCAATTAGCGTTTCTCAATTTGATTGGTGGATTCAAATGCACTGTGCTTCTGGGTAGTTTCAGCTCTTTAAAATCACATGCAAATCACTTCCATTTACGATTTGTGCACGCTTTGCCTGAGACTGCCATTTTCAAAATCGCAATTGCTCTAGTTGGCTCACCTCCATACACTTTCATTAGCAAAGCATTTTTAACCAGTTCACCCCCAAGCGTCTTTATCCTAACGGACCAGAGCAATTTTCAGTTGTCAGCGCTCCTCCCTTTTATTCCCTAATAACTTTATTACTACTTATCACAAGAAAATGATCTATACCTCGTTTTTTTCGCCACCAATTAGGCTTTCTGTGGATAGTACATTTTGCTAAGAATTTTTTTATTCTAAATGCATTTTAATGAGAAAAACAGAAAAAAAAGAAAAAAGTCATTATTTCTCAGTGTTCAGCCATTATAGTTTTAAAATTAAACATTCTCCTGTGGATAAAACAAACACGTTTTATTTGCCCAGTGGTCCCGATAATTAAACCGTTTAAATTATGTCCCTACCACAATGTATGGCGACAGTGTATTATTTTGAAATATAAGTGGTTATTTTTCTGTTTGTTCTGGCCATAATTACAAGCCCCTATGTAATAAATTAAAATTAATTTTCCCCCATAAAATATAGAATAAAAAAAGCTGAGTCCCTAAGGCAACTATTTATTTATTTTTTTTAAGCGGATTTTTTTTTTACAAGTGGTTTTTTTTTGGGGGGGGGGGGAGGGTTGGAAGTGTAATTTTATTAATGATGTGTATATACTTGAAAATGTATGTATTTTGTAGGTGTAATATACTTTTTGGCCACAAGATGGCGCTAGTGAACACTCATAGGACGTGTTCACTTTTTTTTTTTTTTTTTTACACTTTATTAAACTGTTACATTTCCTGTTTATGTGAATGGACGTAGCCGCTGTTCGCGGTCACGTCCATTCACTCCAGGCACTGCGATTGGGTAGAGGACCGTTCGGTCTTCTTCCCCAATCACCCAGCACGGGATCCCGACGGTAATGGCGGCGGTAGCGGCACGCACACAGCGGTAGCAGCGGCGGGAATGCGCGACGTATTAAAACGTCATGTTGCCGTTAATAGCGGTAAGCATGACGTTTTAATACGATAGGTTGTCGGTAAATGGTTAAAAGCATCTGTGATTCTCAAGACTCCAAAATCGCGGTGGCACGCCCCAGGCCCAAGGCTGCTTTTCTACTTGTCCAGCGGACAATCAGGGCTAATTCACACTGGGAGATTTTTAAGCGATTTGCTGATCACTGGAGATCAGCAAAATGCTAATGCAAGTCAATGGTAGTGTTCACACTGTAGTGATTGCCAGTGATTAGTGATTTGCTGATGGTGCATGCTGCATTTTTGGAGCGATTGCATTTCAATGTTACAAAACGCAATCACTCCTAAACAGCTTTCCTGTACAGTGAAAAAACTGCTTTTTGCTGATCGCCGGCGATCAGCAAAACTATACCTAAACCAGTTTGAACTAGCCTTCACAACTGCACGACGATTTACATGTAAATTACAGGCAGTGCTTCTTTTCCATAAGCTTGATTCATTTTCGCCCAAATCACAATCCCCGGCCTGCACAATTTTGCGATCATGTTTCCTTCCCGACGGCTGCAAGGCACAATCGCCACAAGTGGAAATGGCAGGTTGGGTGATCCAAAACGCATCACGATATCGCTTCCAATCGCGCTGCCAAGTGTAAAAGCATTCTAACAAAGCTTCACAAGGGAGTTTTTGTAAAGTTTATAATTTACATCGATTGAATGTTGCTTTTTCAATTTTGGGTTAATCGGGCTGTAAAGGCCCTTTTCCAATAGCAATCGCTAGCGCTTGTGCTAAACGCTAACGATTGTAATTCAGCAAGTCCCAAATTTTTTTCCGCTTTTGCGATCGCGATTTTGCTATGCAATGCACCGCATAGCAAAATCGCGGTAAAAATCGCTCCGAGGCGCGATCGCACTTTGTTAAAAATCAAATCGCGGTAGTGGAAAATACCTCCCATGATTCTTATGTTATTTAGCAAACCCTAGCGATTAAAAAAATCTATAGCGATTTGCGATTCAGCATCGCAAACGCTCACAGTGGAAAAGTGCCCTAAAGGTGAATACTGAGCATACATTTAGAGATAAAGGGCCACTGCACTAAACTCCGTTATTGATACTAGCACTAGGGCCGGAGCTACCATAGGAAAAAATGGGCAATTGCCCCAGAGCCTGTAGGGGCCCCAAGGTGTCCCTCTCCCATCTTAACTGTTGCTCCCCAGGGACTCTGCAGAGTCTGTTAAGTTGTGAGGTGATTGAGGAAGGGTCAGCAGCCAGCTCAGGGGCCCAGGAGGGAAATTTGGCTGCAACAAAGGGCCTCTAATTGGTCAGGGGGTGTCTGTTGGGGGCCCCCAGGCTACTTTTGCCCTGGGGCCCAATTGTTACTTGAACCGGCCCTGGCTAGCACAGGGGGAGCACTGGCCATTAACCCTTAGTGCAACATACGTTACTGCGGTCCAGCAGGATCTGTAAAGTTATGAGGTCCTTGGCTGGTGAACTTGGGGCTTTAGTTCTCATTTTTGGATCCCTCAATGTATCCAGTTGCCCATTAGCTGGCTCCACCAGGGGCATAACTAGAGGGGAGCAGCCCCTGCGATCACAGAGAGGCCCAGAGCTGTGGGGGCCCCAAATACTGACCTCCTTCCTCCAATACAGGGGTCTATACTGCAGATCAGGTGTTTTTGTGGCTACTCTTGTTATGGGTGTGAAGATCAGGATGGCCACACTTGTCTTAGTTATGACCCTTGTGAGATGGACCCCAGGCTGTGAGGGGCACCAAGGGAAGGCAAAGGAAAGGGTCCCCATCAAAGTTTCTCTGGGGGGCCCATAAATTGTAGTTATGCTACTGGGCTCCACTATTGTGTATTTTCATTATTTTTATATGCCTGACTCATTCTTCCTGTGACACCTTATCTGATTTCTTTTGCTCGTTTAACTTCTTCTGACCTTATTTATAGTTTGTAACTTCTTTATTGTACTCCTTCATTGTGTTGTTTCCATATGCAGCCCCTTTCCGACCCACAAAATCTCTTATGTCATTCTCACCAGGGTTACTATCTGTTGCTGTTCAGGGCCGGCGCTACCATACAGGCAAAGGGGGCCGCCTCAGAGCCTGTAGGGGCCTCCCAAGGTGCTTCCCCACCCCCCCCCCCAACTAAGTAGTTGCTCTCTTGTGCACCTGAAGAGTCTTTGGCAGAGCAGCGTCTCACCCGTTCCAGCGGATGAACAACTCTGTGGCTTCGTGCATTCCGGTCTCCATCCACCGCTGGCTGCATCTTCCCTGTGACTGGCAGCATGCTATTACGTAATAACATATGCTGGGTCATGGAGATGAGGCACCCCTGTGAGGGTGATATCGGGGAGTGCACGGAGCCATGGACTGGCAGAGGAGTGTGCCCACCAGCACAGGTGAGACACTACTCTGCCAAAGACTCTGCAGGGCGCAACAGTTAAGATTGGGTGGCGCAGCAGCCACCTCGGGCCCTGGGGGGAAATTTGCCTGCAACAAAGAGACCCTCATGACACTTTCTGGTTTCGGGGTGTCTGTCAGGGGAGCCCTATTGTTACTAGAAACGGTCCTGTTGCTGTTTCTAAGTTGTTGGAATTGTGTCTAATAAAACATTTCTGATAAAAAGAATTTTTTAAAAAATCATACCCGACTGCAAACCAAAACAAGAAGATAATTTTTAAGAAAATTAGCTTTCTGTCTTGTATACCACCGATGAAGCCGCGTCATCACAGCGCTACTTGTAGGTGGTGTTTTTAACTTTCTATTTAACTTTCCTTCCTGTTAGGTAAAGTGGTATTTGGAGAACCGATTGCTGCTTGTCTTGGGACTGACGGCACAAATTACTGGCACAAGGACTGGTGTCATGCTGCAGCACACGTGATGGGACCACCACTTCGCCCAGACCCTACTACTCCAAAGTATCTCATGCAGCTGCTGGCTAAGTGAGTATAGGGCCTAGGCAATCACTGTCTGGTTGTTACAGAAAACTGATCCTCTCTTTTAGGCCCCTTGCACACTTATACACTGCGCCTCCCTGCGTTAGGCTTCCCCCACATTTTCCTGCCGCAAAGGCAATGCAAGTCTATGGAGAACCTAAACTGAAAAAAAGTTTCACACTTTCGGCAGTGCGTATGGTGTGCGATCAGCAAGAACATCACAAGTGCATAGACAGCACTTCTGATGTTCAGACTATGCACGCTGCACAGCACTGCAATGAACTATAGCACTGCTGCATTCATTTTTGGCAAAGCGCATCACTGATCCCAATCACTGTAATGAATGGGAATCAGCAGCACAACGCACAGCAATGCGCCATTTGCGATCGGGTACGCTTGCTTCCCAAACACACGGACATATGCATTGCCTAATGTGAACGAGGCCTTACTTGGTGCTTCTACCAGCCCCCTCCAGCCGCCCTTTTGCTCAACGATCCCCCTGTCCCCCGCAGCGGCTAAGTTTTGTTTTAGAGTGACTGGCCAGTCGATGGCCACTGCAACTGCGCAGCCCTGGCGGCGCACGTCCTCGATCACACTTCTGTCACTGGTAGCGTCCTGTGCATGCGCAGTACTAGAAAATCTGTGGCCATCGACTGGCCAGTCACTCTAAAATGAAACTTAGCTGCTGCGGCGGACAGGAGGATCGTTGAGTGATGACACAGGCACAGGGCGGCTGCAGGGGGCTGCTTTTGAAGCTGATTAGATACACTTTCATGCAGGGGCATAACTAGAAACAGGGGTGTCTCTAGCCATTTTGTCACTCCAGGCGAGAAAACCTGTGGCGCCCCCACCCCCCTCCTTGGCACCTCCAATGAGAATAATCGTAATGCGTCAGCATTTCACCAGAAAACAATCGTGATGCAGCACCGTTTCATCAGAAAATACACGTATTGCGGCACTGTTTCACCAGAAAATAATCGTAATGTGGGAAACATTTCAACAGAAAACAATTGTACTGCGGCAGTGGTTCACCAGAATATAAACGTATTGCGGTAACGTTTCACCAGAAAACAATGATAATGCGGCAACGGTTCACCAGAAAATACACGTATTGCGGCACTGTTTCACCAGAAAATAATCGTACTGCAACAGCGCTTTAACAGAAAATACACGTATTGCAGCACTGTTTCACCAGAAAATACACACTGTACATACACACACTATACATACACATCCACTGTACATACACTATATATACACATCCACTGTACATACACTATACATACACACATGCACCCACTGTACATACATGCATACACACACTCTGTATATACACGCATGTACACACTATACACACACGCATGCACACACTATACACACTGTACATACACGGATGCACACATGGTACATACACACATGCATAAATATACACTGTACATATACACATTCATAAAGACTGTACATACACTGTATATATGTATATAAACACACACTGACTGTACACACGAACGGACACACACACTATACACAACACACAGACACACATACACACACACACACACTATACTCAACGCACACACGCACACACACCTAAGAGGGAAAGAAAAAAAACACGTGTTCACCACCCTTTGTAGCTGTCTGTCGTCGGCTGAAGCTGAAGGACCACAAGACTGGAGGGTGGATCTGTGCAGTGTAGCGCAGCCGGCGGTGGCACTGGTCCCTGGTGCATGTGACCGGCGGGGGGCGGAGTTAGGGGCGGTGGCTGCACGCGTATAAACAAACTAGCGTGCAGCCGCTCGCTCTGCACTGAGAAGGAGAGGGGGCGGACTATTAGGCAGCGGCACCGCACGTATAGCTAACTAGCGTGCGGCTGCTCGCTCTGAAGGGAGAGGGAGGGAGGGGGGCGGACCAGTAGGCGGCACAGGCTGAGCTGCCTGTCACAGCCAGCCCGCCGCCGTCCTGATAGCGAAAAATAAATAAATAAATAAACACACACTGCGGCGAGTGAGCGCCCACGGCCACCCACGGCGCCCCAGGCCAAAATTTATAGTTGCCTGATGACAGAGACGGCTGTGACTAGAAATCACTGGGCCCCCTGTGAAAATTTGGGGCCCACTCAGGGCCATTTTGGGGGTCCGGAGGGGTCGCAGCATGGGGGGAATGCATTGGCCACCTACATCGGCGGCAAGGGGGGCCACTCCCCCCCTCTCCTTGGGCTCTCCCCTCACCGCTCCCCCTTCAGCTTTAATAGGTGGCAGCAGGGGCAGGCAGGAACACAGGCATACCTCCATGTGTTCCATCGTGGAGGTTCAATCTCTAAGTGCCACACGCTACTTCCTGATAAACAGGAAGTCCCTGTCTGTCGCTGCTGCTAGGAAGGGGAGGAGTGGCCCCCCTCCCCACCGATGTAGGTGGCCAATGCTCTCCCCCCATGCTGGCCCTGGGACAACCCCCACCCCCCGCAGCTGCATTGCTTGCAGCCCTTATTGTTACGCCACTACTTTCACGTAAAGTAAGTTCATTTTGTTTTCATGGTGGAATAACGAAAACATTTGTTAAAGTTCCTCTACATGAGGTTCCCATTTCATCCCAACTGTTAACCACACACAGACACTGGAACCGCCACAAGTCCCAGCAAAGATGTCAAACCGGGACTTCTGTTCAGTTCCCCATTTGCTATCAACCACAGAATTGTAGGTACTTTTAGATCTGCATGGTTGGAATAAGCACTTGTAAAATACATAAATATATACACTTTTCCTTGAATGTCTCTGATTTGTTATTTATCTCCCAGTGATGACCTGAGTGTGACGGGAACAGATAACTGTACGTTCAGCACAAACCAGAAAGCACTTGGAAAAGATGACTTCACCAAGATTCCTAATGGAGTGAACGGGGTAGAGGACAGGATGTCGGTAATCTGGGAGAAAGGAGTGGTAAGAGATGACCTGCTGGCAGCGGTGCCTCAGTCTTCTGTAAAAGCACACTTCCTGGGGGTGGAAACATTAGACCTGGATAGTGAGATAAGGGGGTTAGGGCCCATTCAAACTGGATTGATTTGCAGGTATTTACAGCTGTTTCTCGAATCGCCAGCAATTACTAGTGCTTTGAAAAGCGCTAGTGTAATTAAAAGTATATGCCAGTGATCTCACTGCAGTGATAGCCGGCAATTCACGATTTTCGGTAAACGAAAACACAGCACTTTTTCACAATTGCGATTAAAATGTTGAAAAAATGGAAATCGGGGTCGCTCCAAAATTTTCTAAATTGTCCAGTCAAATATACACAAAAAAATGTGAAAAAAATCCCTTTCACAAAATGCTAATGCCTTTGACAACAAAGGAAACCCTGAAAATCCCCCATGACGAGATGGACTAGTCCAAAACCTGTTGGTTCTGGCAGATTTTAACTGCTTCCTTTTTCACTGGAGTGATCCTTTAAGGTGGCCATACATCAAGTGACTTGGTGGCCAGTCGATCTTCTGATTCAATTATTATAATCGAATCGGATGAAAATAGGTGTTGCCAAGTGCATGCCCGATTGACTATGCAACCTATTTCCGGCCGACTTGCTCGATTGGGTACGCGGCAGTAATGGCGAGCAATATAGTGATGAACAACGAACGCGAGGAAACCCCCGACCTTGTCACCCTAATGTGCAATGTACTCCCCAGTGCACCATACATTACCGGTCTGTGGCCGTCACTTGTCCTCCATTGGCTCCGGGCGCAGTCCTTGGTCCATTTGCCGGCAACCAAGTGGGGCACGTGTATGGATGAAGGGCGGAGGCAGCGGCGCACAAGCAATGGATACAGACAGGTAATGCAGAGTGCACTCGGGGTACATAGCACATGCACATTGGGGGACAGCTTTGGGCCAGCTAAGCGGCAAATGCGGCATTACCAGGCTGATTCCAGATCAATTTATGCATGAAATTGACCGGGAATCGGCCTGCGGTGTATGGGCAGCCAACATGACCGCTTGACACCATTCCCGTTATTGTTGTACTTATAAGTCACTTTGTGTTCTCCAGCACAGCGGGATTATGGATGAGAATCGCTATGTTGCGGTCACAAGCTCCAATGCCGCCAGAATCTTTAACATGTATCCAAGAAAAGGCAAGATTGCTGTTGGCTCTGATGCAGATATAGTCATCTGGGATCCACAAGCCACCAGGTATGTGATGGACAACTTTATTGCAGGACTTTTGTATTGTTTATTTGGTTGGTTGGTTGGTTGGTTGGTTGTATTGATTACTGATGATGAGTGCTTATTCTGATAAGCTCTTTTCTTTTTCCAAATAATTTTTTATTGAAAGATTGAACAGGAACAAGTACATAAAATAACATGTCACAGAGATAATGTGTATAACACCAAGTATTAGCTATGACGTATAGTTGCGCTTTCGGTACATTTGTAAAGGTTATGATAGCCCAGAATGTTGAGCAGAGTTCCATTTTATGTTATTAAAGGAGGATTATGAACCGAGTTATCTGCATTGGTCTATTCCGAAGGTTTCTGGACAAAGAAGTCATGACAATAATAATAAATGGTAAAGTGATACACTAAATATAAAGAGAATAGGGAATAAATATCATATATGTACCTTGAGTAGCATAGGATTTGGTATACACCAAAACATGGTTATATTAGAAAGCAGTAAGGAGTGAAATGGACATGGTAAGACATATACAGATAGATAGAGAGGAGGAGAGGAAAAATAAGAGAAGGGAGAGGGGGAGGGATGGGAAGGGGATGGGAGGTGTAGGAAGTGTGTCTAACTCCATCAGATCTATTTTGTGCTGTTTATAAAGTCCAGTTTTATGGAATGTTGGGTTAGAAAGAGCAGAGTCCCTGCAGAGAATTACCATTGCTTTCTCTGAGTCCCTAAAATCCAACCATATAGCCCATTTAGTAACAAAAGATTCAGCATTATCTGAGGTCGGGGTAAAGAGGTCCTCCAAGCGCATATCTGCGTTTATCTCTTTGAATAGTTCAGCCATAGTGGGTACTGAGCTTGATTTCCAGTGTCGAGCAATTAGTAATCTCGCTGAGATAAGTAAAATAGGAGTTATTGATTTTTTTTATACTGGAAGTTCTCCCAGGGAGTAGAGTTAAGAGGGCTGTTGAAGCTTTTACAGGCAGAGATTCACAGTACATTTGCTTGTGGACCTCAAACACACCACTTGTATTTTAGGGCATTCCCACCAAATATGAATATAGGTTCCTGTAGATTGTAGACACCTCCAGCATTGGTCCGAGCTGTCTCGATTATATTTAGACATCTGTGATGGTACACGATACCATCTAGCAAATATTTTGAAGTTTCTCTTTTGAAAATTTAGAGAGACTGAGGATTTATGTATTAGTTCAAAGATTTTTTCCCAATCTTCTGCAGGAAGAGCCTGTCCTAAGTCTCCATCGATAAGCTCTTTTCTTCTTTGCATTCACACTTTGTGATCCCTTTCAAAGGTATAAAGGTGTCCATAGATCAGGCGATGTAGAATCAACCAACTAGAGCATTCAACTTTAAAAATAGTTGGTCGATCGGCGATGAATCGGATGGTAGGCCATACATTACATGCGACATACTGTAGCAAATCAATTATTTCTGTCGCCCGCCATGGTCAATCGGTTTACTAGTACAGTACATGGGTGCACGGCGATCGGTTGATCGTGCCCATACATCACTCGATTCATTCTAGATCAACCAATATCTTGCAGCATGTGCGATCAATGAAACGGCGCGATTCTCCTACTTATTGGTTGGTCGAGTACTCTTTCTGTGCTCGATATTGACTCGATTCTCTCCCGATTCGATTATTGGTTGGTTGATCGCAGCTTTCAATCACCTGATGTATGGGCACCTTAACTTTAGTAAGAGCAGCCACTGTAACTGCAGCAGAACCCAGAGGTATAGGGACCCCCAACATCTTACCTTCTCTCCTTCAATAGGTCTGCAGCTAAAGCTGTGGTCACACATGTTGTGGGTCGGGAGGGTTATGGTTACAACACTGTTATGGGGTAGTAATGCTGGCTGCACTAATTATGGTTTGGGGAGTCATCGTGGTGGTGACACTGTTATGGGGAAGACATATTGGCTACACTTGTTATGATATAGGGGACTCATGGTGGCCACAATGTTATGGAGAGGGTAATACTGGCTGCACTTGCTATGGTTCAGGGGTAGTCATCATGGTGGTGACACTGCTATGGACGGATTGTATTGGCTGCACTTGACTCCTGACAGATAAGACTCCTGATCATGGGGTGTGAACATTGGTTGACCCCATTAAAGCTTTGCAGGGGGCTTATGAATGATTTCTAGTTAACCCCTTGATATCGACTATGTGAAGAAGAGAACCGAATAGGTACATATGGTTTCAGAGCTATTGAATTTGGCACAGGTACCAAATTCTGGCAAAAGGATTGCCAATACTTACCGTATTTTTTGGAATATAAGAAGCTGCTGACCATAAGACGCACCTAGGTTTAGAGGACAAAAACCAGGGGGAAAAATGATATACTAAACCTAGTGCATCCATGGTGAAGAGGCATCTTGTGGATTATGTCCCCTTTGTACCTCTTTTGTCTCCCTTTGTCCTTCTCTGTCCCCCTTGTGTCCCCCTCTATGCCCCTTTGTGTCCCCCTGTGTCCTCCTCTGCATGGGCACAGTACAGGGAGTCCCCAACATAGGGGTGGGTTGGAGATTTGTATTGGCCGGCGTTCACAAGTCAGGTACACTTTGCATTTGGACTATAAGATGCAGTGACTCCCCCCCACCACCACTTTTGGGGGAGAAAAAGTGAGTCTTATAGTCCAAAAAATACAGTATTTACTTTGCATACGAGATGCATTTTTCCTCCATGTTATTGTTTCTTCTTCCCAGTCGAGTGGCTAACTCTCTAACCTATCCCCTAGTGAAACATTCCTTAATGCCTCTCCCTAACCTTCCACCACTAACACTGACCCCCTTCCTGATGTCTGACGTACACCTTCTGATCCAAACATCTCTGGCCAACCTCCATCTACTCTATCCCATGACACAAGCCCTCCTAAAAGACACCTAACCTAATCCTTAAACAATAACTCTAACCAATAGCCTACTTTTATTGTCTTCAACTCCAGCACCAAATCCAAGCTCTAAGGGCCCAAATCTTTACAATTGGAGCCTAGGCTATTTAATAGCTCTAGGCTGGCAGAAAGATAGGGCTCTTTCACATGGGCATTGAATAACCAGTGAAATGCCCATTGGCCTCTCACAACTGGTCACTACTGCCTGGTAACTGCTCGCTGCTGCCTAGTAGCTGCTCATTGCTGCTTGTTAAGTGCTTGGTGAGCACACAGATCAACTGCCCGTGTGAAAGATCCCTAAGAGAGTTAATAGCTGGTTAGTCATATAGGAGTGGGATAAGGCTTAGTGATAAGCCTGAATTTTGCATAATCGTAATTTTGCATAGTAATTCGCAATTACGATGCAAAATTGTAATGCAAAATTTTGGGAACATTTGGGGAAAAATGTATATAATTTTGTTTTTAAATATATTAACCAAATTGTAGTATAATGTCCCTTCAAGGGCTGAGACAACCAATTATAATCAACAAGAAAAGATGCCCTCCATAGGAACTATTAATATATCACACCCATACATCCACAGTAGGTGAAAAAAATGTATCAAAGTTTATTAAAGGACTTATCCAACAGAAGACAATTAAAAACAATTAAAATCCCCCTTCTGAATCTGATTATAATCAGAAATCCTCCAGCAGCTGATAATAATAGTAGTGCTATATTAACAAAGTGCTACATATACTTTCAAAATAACGTATCAAATTGTAGTATAAATAGTGAACCAATTTTACTGTAAAATGATTAGTCCATTGCAAAAAACAACCAGATAAATCCAAAGTGTTGCGTGCAAACGAATAACATCACAATTAAACATCACAATACAGTGCAATAGTGTAAATGAACAATGTGCAATGAGCAAGCACAGTATTCTCAGATAAAAATAAATATAATAAAGTGCGTGAAGTGCTTACCAGTGAATTAGAATCAACAGCATGGAGGAGAGGGAGGAAGTGCCCTGTTTTTAAATATAATCTGGAACCGCAATTTTGCAATTTCGTGTAATTGTCACCAAATTGCTACACATGTAAAGGAGAAGAGTGGAAACAAGTGAAAAAAAGAATCTTTCAAAAAGACCTAATAGTTTTTGATAAAATTGATTTTGCCTTTGCAATTTAAAATACATTTTCTCAAAAACGACAAGGTCTTTTTGAACAATTCTTTTTCTAACTAATTTCCACTATGCTCCTTAAAGAGAATCTGTATTGTTAAAATCGCACAAAAGTAAACATACCAGTGCGTTAGGGGACATCACCTATTCCCCTCTGTCACAATTTCTCCGCTCCCCGCCGCATTAAAAGTAGTCAAAAACAGTTTTAAAAAGTTTGTTTGTAAACAAACAAAATGGCCACCAAAACAGGAAGTAGGTTGATATACAGTATGTCCACACATAGAAAATACATCCATACACAATCAGGCTGTATACAGCCTTCCTTTTGAATCTCAAGAGATCATTTGTGTGTTTCTTTCCCCCTTCAGCTCACCGAAGAGTTACAAGCTGATTGTTTGTTTCTTCTTGCAGACAGCTCTGCCCGGTTGTCTGTAATTCTGCAGTATGTGACTCATCGGTATGTGAACAGAGGATTTATCCAGCTTGTAAAAGATAAGAGAGCAGAGAAAAGTTGGCTAATTTTTTTTTTTTTTTTAAACAAGCCAAGTTTATTTGATAGCTCAGCATCAAGAAAAAGTACAGGCTACAAATAACATTCCACAAAGAGTGCACATAGAGAACATACATCACTTAGCCATAGGCATTTTGTCACATCAGGATAAAATATAGACACTCCTTGCAGGGGAGGCTGATAATTAGTGAGGTGATTTCACAGCAAACTTGGCATGTAAGTTATAAAATAGCAATTGTCAAATATTCTATAGTTTTAAGAAAAGAAACATTAAAACATTTCAGTGCAACAAGCGCCTTTTACCCAGGGACAAGCAAAAAAGAACCTGTCCAGGGAGAAAAGTAGCGGAGAACATTTTGCTTGGCGGTATCCGATCTCAGAAAAACTAATAGTAGATAGCTTTTAGATTTAGGAGATAACTAGACTTGCTCAAATTTTAGTGTATCTGGAGTTGAGCCACTCAAACCATGTATTTTCGAATTTGGCAGAGGCATTTCTATGTTGATATATGGCCCGGCGGTATGGTAGTACTGTATTAACAGATTTAATCCAGTCTGTACTGGTAGGAACCGTGGGTGTTATCCAGTTTTTGGTAAGTTGTTTGCGAGCCAAATGTAGGGCTTCCAATGCAAATTGTTTGTGATATTTGCTAGGTAGGGTGACGGAGAAGATGTTCAAGAGACATGTTTTGGCATCGCAAACAAGAGGGCATCCCATGTGGTCATTCATAAATTGGATTATCTGCTTCCAGAAAGCATTTACACGCGGGCACGACCATATCATATGTATAAAAGTACCTCTGTCATTTCGACATTTGGGGCAGAAGTCATCAACGCCTGGTTTGAATTTGGACAATCGTACAGGAGTAAGGAAGGCTCTATGGAGTATATATAGATATAATAAACGATCGGGTAGGTATGGGGAGATTTTAGTAACACTGGAGAGGGTATCATCCCAATTGTCTTCAGAGACTTCACCTACTTCCCTATTCCAGAAGATGCGTTTCTGGTAGATACGGTGAGTGGCGCCAGGCGTGACGAGTTCACTATAAAGAAGGGTAATCAATTGCTTGGAGGAAGCACCTTTAATTATGTCTAGAAGGGGGGAGTTTGCAAATTCTTTAGGCAAGTCGTCGAGCTGAGCATTGAGGGCATGTCGTAGGCCCAAGTATCTGAGGTAGGCTGATTGTGGGAGGTCAAATTCTGCTGTTAGCTGATCAAAGGTCTTAATTATGCCCCCCAGGAAGAGTTGATGTAAGAATCTAACACCTTTGTTAAACCACCAGTCAGCATCCGAGAATCCGCTGAGTTCTTTCAAGTTTTGATTCTCCCAGAGAGGGGTGAGTCGGAAGGGTACTTCATTGTGCAATATATGATGGGAGCAGTCCCAGACTTTAAGTATTTCCTTCAAAGTAGGAGGAAGGGATTGTAGTCTGCCCACTCCCTTATATCCTTTAAGTGTATTATAGTAAGGGTCCTTGTTTCGATAAGGGAGCACGGAAAATATGTTATTTTGGGGAGTTAATTTTCCTTCCCTGAACCCATCATACAGGTGTGATAGTTGGGATGCGAGATAATATAGATAGCAGTTGGGGACCGCAATGCCACCTAGGTCTTTTGGCTGCAGCAAAGCGGGGAGGAATAGGCGATGCCGTTGCTTGGCCCATATAAAGCAAGCTAGCTGGGAGTGTAATCTCGAGAAAACCGATGAATGGAGAAAAACTGGAGAGTGCCAGGAGACATATAAGATTTTTGGTAGGATAACCATTTTAAATAAGTTGGCGCGTCCAGTGGCATTTAAAGGAAGTTTTTCCCAAGCTTTAAGTTTGGCACTCGTCTGAACTAATAAGGGGTCTAGATTCAGGGGAACAAAATCTCCAGGTGATCTCGAAACCACAATACCCAGATACCTGAAGGAGCTCACCCATTGCAGAGGGGTGGAGAGGTGCTGTTGGGCTGGTGGGAAGGAGTCGACTGGCAGCAAAGACGATTTGGCCCAATTAATTCGAAGACCTGAATAGGAGCCATAATGGTTGATTACTTGTAATGTTTGTGTAAGTGAGTCACCCGGGTCAGATAGGTAAATCAACATATCGTCAGCGTAGAGGCTGATTTTATCGATCGCGTCCCCTTTAGTCCAACCCCGAATTTTATTATCTGCTCGGATCATAGCTGCCAGAGGTTCGACAGCAAGATCAAACAGGAGTGGGGAGAGGGGGCATCCCTGCCGGGTGCCTCGTTGAAGGGTGAATGGAGTGGAGAGCCATCCGTTAACTTTTACTCGTGCCACCGGGTTAGTATATAGGAGTTTTACCCAACTAATGAAAGAGGGACCAAATCCGAGTCTGTGCAGGACCGCAAACAGGAAATCCCATTCCACAGTGTCGAATGCCTTTTCGGCGTCTAGGGATAATACCACTCTGGTACCAACCTCGTCATACTGAGTTTGTAGGTTAAGGAAAAGGCGACGTAGGTTGAGAGCTGTGGAGCGGTCCGGCACAAACCCAGACTGGTCTCTATGTATCAGGGAGCGTGAAACTGTACTAAGGCGGCGCGCAAGAATTTTGGCTAATATTTTCACATCAGTTTGAAGTAGTGATATAGGTCGATATGCTTCGCAGCGGCTAGGGGGTTTATCAGGTTTTAATATTAAAGTAATGATGGCCTCTCTCATAGAATAGGGGAGTTCCTGTTCTTCCTTAGCAGCCGTGTATAGTTGCAGAAGTTTGGGGGCAAAGAAGGCGGAGTGTTGTTTATACAGCTCTATGGGCAGCCCGTCTGACCCAGGTGACTTAGAGGCTGGGAAAGAGGAAATGGCCTCTTCCACCTCCTTCACAGTGATGGGGGCATCTAAATTAGACTTTTGAGGTGTAGATAGAGTGGGGAGTTCAATTGCATTGAGATAGTCAAGGGTCTCGGATGCTGATCTGGTGGACCGGCTAGTATATAGGTCACTATAAAAAGATACAAATCTAGCAAGGATCTCCTCAGGTGAGGATAGTATCTGACCCCCTGCGTCCTCGACCCCCAACACCACTTGTGGAGATTGTCGCTGGCGTGATATTTTGGCAAGCAGAGCACCACACTTGTCTCCATTTTCATACCAATTTTGTTTAGCGAATAGTATTTTCCTGTTTGCTTTTTCAATTAGCAGCTGCTCAAGATCTCGCAATTTATGCTTATAAGCAGAGGCGTAGCTAGGGTTTTCAGCGCCCGGGGACAAAGACTATTAATGCGCCCCCTAAGGTGAAGGGGCGTGGCCAAATATGGGCGTGGTTATGGGTGGAGCCAAACGTACATGGAGGTTAGCAGGCTCACGCTCACCCACCCTCCCTCAGTAGGTACCTTCCAGCATGTTCCAAGACAAATTCAGCAATCATGAGCTCCCCCCCATCAAGACAAATTCCGCAATCATGAGCAAACATGACCAACTCAGCAATCATGAGGCCCCTAACAAGACAAATTTAGCAATCATGAGGCCCCCAACAAGACAAATTCAGCAATCATGAGGCCCCTAACAAGACAAATTCAGCGATCTTGAGGCCCCCAACAAATCATGAGACCCCCAACAAGACAAATTCAGTAACCATGAGGCCCCCAACAAGACAAATTCAGCAGTCATGAGGCACATAAATAGACAGCATTTCACATAAATAGGCAGAATGCCCCCTTAATATGGTAGACACCTCTCACCTGGCAGCAGTTCCCCAAAATACACTCAATCTGACAGCAGTGGTTCCCCAAAAATAGGTAGCCCCAGTATAGGTGGCCAGCAGTATAGATGTCCCCAGAACAGGTAGCCAGGAGTAGAGATGTCCACAGAACAGGTAGCCAGGGGTATATGTGCCCAGTATATGTAGGCAGGGGTATGTGTCCCCAGTATATGTAGCCAGAGGTATATGTGCCCAGTATATGTAGCCAGGGGTATATGTGCCCAGTATATATAGTCAGGGGTATATGTGCCCAGTATATATAGTCAGGGGTATATGTGCCCAGTATATGTAGCCAGGGGTATATGCCCAGTATATGTAGTTAGGGGTATATGTGCCCAATATATGTAGGCAGGGGTATATGTGCCCAGAGTAGGTAGCCAGGGGTATATATGTGCCCAGAGTAGGTAGCCAGGGGTATAGGTGCCCAGAGTAGGTAGCCAGGGGTATAGGTGCCCAGAGTAGGTAGCCAGGGGTATATATGTGCCCAGAGTAGGTAGCCAGGGGTATAGGTGCCCAGAGTAGGTAGCCAGGGGTATAGGTGCCCAGAGTAGGTAGCCAGGGGTATAGGTGCCCAGAGTAGGTAGCCAGGGGTATAGGTGCCCAGAGTAGGTAGCCAGGGGTATATATGTGCCCAGAGTAGGTAGCCAGGGGTATAGGTGCCCAGAGTAGGTAGCCAGGGGTATAGGTGCCCAGAGTAGGTAGCCAGGGGTATAGGTGCCCAGAGTAGGTAGCCAGGGGTATAGGTGCCCAGAGTAGGTAGCCAGGGGTATATATGTGCCCAGAGTAGGTAGCCAGGGGTATAGGTGCCCAGAGTAGGTAGCCAGGGGTATATATGTGCCCAGAGTAGGTAGCCAGGGGTATATGTGCCCAGAGTAGGTAGCCAGGGGTATAGGTGCCCAGAGTAGGTAGCCAGGGGTATAGGTGCCCAGAGTAGGTAGCCAGGGGTATATATGTGCCCAGAGTAGGTAGCCAGGGGTATATATGTGCCCAGAGTAGGTAGCCAGGGGTATATATGTGCCCAGAGTAGGTAGCCAGGGGTATATATGTGCCCAGAGTAGGTAGCCAGGGGTATATATGTGCCCAGAGTAGGTAGCCAGGGGTATATATGTGCCCAGAGTAGGTAGCCAGGGGTATATATGTGCCCAGAGTAGGTAGCCAGGGGTATAGGTGCCCAGAGTAGGTAGCCAGGGGTATAGGTGCCCAGAGTAGGTAGCCAGGGGTATAGGTGCCCAGAGTAGGTAGCCAGGGGTATAGGTGCCCAGAGTAGGTAGCCAGGGGTATATATGTGCCCAGAGTAGGTAGCCAGGGGTATAGGTGCCCAGAGTAGGTAGCCAGGGGTATATATGTGCCCAGAGTAGGTAGCCAGGGGTATAGGTGCCCAGAGTAGGTAGCCAGGGGTATAGGTGCCCAGAGTAGGTAGCCAGGGGTATAGGTGCCCAGAGTAGGTAGCCAGGGGTATATATGTGCCCAGAGTAGGTAGCCAGGGGTATATATGTGCCCAGAGTAGGTAGCCAGGGGTATATATGTGCCCAGAGTAGGTAGCCAGGGGTATATATGTGCCCAGAGTAGGTAGCCAGGGGTATATATGTGCCCAGAGTAGGTAGCCAGGGGTATATATGTGCCCAGAGTAGGTAGCCAGGGGTATATATGTGCCCAGAGTAGGTAGCCAGGGGTATATATGTGCCCAGAGTAGGTAGCCAGGGGTATATATGTGCCCAGAGTAGGTAGCCAGGGGTATATATGTGCCCAGAGTAGGTAGCCAGGGGTATATATGTGCCCAGAGTAGGTAGCCAGGGGTATATATGTGCCCAGAGTAGGTAGCCAGGGGTATATATGTGCCCAGAGTAGGTAGCCAGGGGTATATATGTGCCCAGAGTAGGTAGCCAGGGGTATATATGTGCCCAGAGTAGGTAGCCAGGGGTATAGGTGCCCAGAGTAGGTAGCCAGGGGTATATATGTGCCCAGAGTAGGTAGCCAGGGGTATATATGTGCCCAGAGTAGGTAGCCAGGTCAGGTGTCCCCCTCCCCAGCAGGAGGGGAGCAGCGCAGAGAAGAGGAAGAGCTGCTCTCTCTCCCTCGCTGTCCCCTCCAATGTCTGTCCGGGACGGTGCTGGCAGCCGCGGGCGGAACTTACCTCCGTCTCTCGCAGCGCAGGATGGATCTGCCGCTACTCTGGTCTGGTCCAGACCAGAGCAGCGGCTGCGCACCCGAACTTCCGCCCGGCGCTGGAGCGAGACGGAGGTGAGTTCCGCCCGCCGCTGCCAGCACCGTCCCGGACAGACATTGGAGGGGACAGCGAGGGAGAGAGAGCACCTAAGGTGAGGGAAGGAGGGGGGAGATGGCCCCCCTTCCCCACCGTCCGCACAGCTCTCTCTCTTCTCTGCGCTGCTCTCCTCAGGTCTCCGCAACAAAAAAAAAACAAACAAAAAAAACCCCGAAGCTCAGCTGGGCGCCCTTGGGGACCCGGCGCCCCGGGGCACTTGTCCTACCCCGACCCCCCCTAGCTCCGCGCCTGCTTATAAGAAGCTTCATTCATTGGATTGGGCGAAGCGGCATATATATTTTCTGCTTTAGATAGTTCTTTACGAATAGAGGTCTCTAATAATGAAGATTGTGTTTTAGCCCTTTTGATTTCTTTTATAAAACATTGTTTAAGGTGCAGTTTAACCACACTCCATATTGAGGTGAAGCGAGCAGTGTCTCCTTGAATTAAAAGGAATTGTTGGAGTTCAGCTTCTAACCGCATGGTGTCCTCCACCTTTCCCAACCAAAAAGTATTTAACTTCCAGAGATTAGCTCTGGGTGGAAAGGTCCAGGCGAAGGTCACCACACAGGGAGAATGATCTGATAAAATGGGTGGGGTATAGGTGACCGTTTGGGTGTTTGGGAGAAGGGCACTGCTTACCAGTATATAGTCTAGTCTTGAGCGTGAATGATATGTGGCAGACATACAGGAGTATGCAGGAGTGTTAGGGAATTTACTGTGCCAGGTGTCTGCGACCGAAACTAGTTGCAGCATTTTGAGCAGTTTAGTGGGCGTCGAGGACACAGAGGAGACAGGCATCTTATCCAGATGTGGATATAGAACATAGTTGAAGTCACCCATCCAAATAGATGGAAGATGCGGGTGTAGAGCTATGAGCGCCAGGGCCCTTTTGATTATTTCATACGAGAAAGGTGGGGGGATATAGACTGCTAGAATGAGCAAGGGCATACCATAGAGTGAGCAATGCATAAATATATATCTGCCCTCCTTGTCCACATCAATAGCAAACATTTGAAAATGCACTCGTTTTGTAATCAAGAGAGAGACTCCTCTAGACTGTGATGTAAAAACTGAGCTGTATTGCCAGCCTATCCACGATCTACGTAGTATATGGGGCATATTTCCATCAAAATGGGTTTCTTGTAGTGCTATGACATTAACATCTTGTTTTCTGAGGGTGTTGAGTACAACTGAACATTTAACCTTTTCACGTATGCCTCTCACATTCCATGTGAGAAAGGAGACCTTAGACATAGCCATCATTTATCTCATACAGGGTAGGAAATATCGGATCCGCCAAGCTTATAGTGCACTGTAACAACCTGAACAATAACATAGGACTTTGAGGTCCCGGCTCTTGACATAACTCTCTTAGCCAGAGCACATAACTAAATAGCACACTGGGTGGCTGCACATCACTGTGGCAAACTGTCACAGGCAACCGACCTGTGTCAATTTGTACGATAGGTGCGTTAAGCGATGTACAGACAATCAGCGGGGGGGGGGGGAACACCCGATAGGGTGCACAATGCCAACACGTACAATAACAATCCAAAGGGCTCTCCCATCCAGGCCTTTGGTGACGGGGCGGGGAGGGGGGAGGCCGACCCCCCCGTCACAACTGCAACGGGGAGGTCACCCTCCCCCGGCCCGGCCCCGGCACACCGCCCGAGGGAGTAGCGCACAGAAATAGGAAAATGAAGGAGAGAAGCACGAGGGTAGGCCCCCGGGACACATCCAGGCACAGCAAGGTCCACGGGCAGCTCGATCAGTTCAAGCAAAATATATATGAGAAATACAGGGAGCTCGGGTTACATACAGCTTGTTAGTATAGACTATGCAGGAGGCAAATATCAAGGGTCAGAACCATTAAGTTTGAGAACCCAAGCATAGTTCTAGAAGGGAGGCGATTCCCCTCTACGTTTCACTGCTGCATGTCCTAGGCGAGCCGCCGTGCATAGAGGGGACCGGGGGATAAGGTCGGTCCAGACAAAGCGTATAGGAGGTGTTGTCCGGCTACATTAAAACGCTCATCACAGGATAACTGCAGGGGAATAGCCAGGTGGACAGCACAGTCTTGTTGCAAGGTGGACAGGGAGAGAAAAAAGCAAAAGGGGGGCAGAAAAAAAACATCAAAACAGCGTATACGTTACTGATCTGGCGAGGCTGTTACTGCAGGGCAGGAGTCCAGCCATGTTATGACATCTGAGGCTGCATCAAAGAAATGTGTCTTGCCGCTGTCTATCACGCGAAGGCGAGCAGGAAATAACATGGAGTACTGGAGGTCGAGCTTGCGTAACTTGCGTTTAGCATCTTGAAAGCTAGCTCGTTGCTTCTGGGTTTCAACCCCGAAATCCGGGAAGATGGATATTTCCACGTTGTCTAGGCTAAAGTTCCCCTTCTCTCGGGCAAGTCGGAGAACCGTGTCTCTGTCTTTGAAATGCAGCAGCCTTCCAATGAAAGTGCGCAGCAATCCACCTGGGATCGGTTTCCGAGCTGTTATGCGGTGGGCGCGCTCTACAGAGAACGTAGGAGTGAAGGCCTCAGCGCCATATTGGGAAAGGAGCAGTTTTTCAAGAAAGCGCGCTGGGTCGGTACCTTCCGCCTTTTCTGGCAGGCCTACCAGTCGAATATTATTTCGACGCAGCCGGTTCTCCATGTCTTCTTGGCGAGCTATCACTGCTGTAATTTGTGATTGCATATTTTGGGATTGCTGTGGTAATGAGCGGCAGTCGTCTTCCAGTTGAGAGATCCGGCGTTCGACATCTCCCACCCGTTCTCTTAGGTTGCCCAGATCAGCCCTCAGCAGCTGTAGGTCTGCTTTCACCTCGTCCACCTTAGCCGATAAAGTATCAGTTAGTGAAGTATGCATAGCGGTGATAGCCTCCAGTATACGCGCCGTGTCCGGGCTGGCGTCCTCCTCGTCAGGCCGGGCGCCATCTTGGGTAGCACGCCTGAACTTATCCAGAGGGCCCACGATCTTCTCCTTATCCTTCTCCCTTTTGTCGCCAGCTTTCGGAGGCATCTTCACGGCGAGCCGTGCAGGCGAGACAGGGGAGAAAGCAAATAGAGATAATTGCAATAAGGAGTCCCTCGGTGCGCAGGATTGAGAAGGATTATAGTAACCCGGAGGGAGAGCTCAGGAAAACGCGTCTCTTCACATGCTCGTGCAGGCCACGCCCCCCAAAAGTTGGCTAATTTAAATAACACACACACACAGGGGAGTGTGCATAGAGGGGGCATGCATAGCAGATCACACTGAAGAGTTGGCAGCCTTCCAGACACAGGACAACAAGCCCGACAGGGGAAAGATAAGCTGATTTATTACAGAGATGGTGATAGTAGAAAGTGCTGCAGTAAGCCAGAGCACATTATAATAGGTTTAGGAACCTCTAGGATGGTAGAAAACACAATGACATTTTTGTTACAGAGTCCCTTTAACACTTGTAGCAATTTTGGTGATAATTGCATGTATGGTGGCTTTGCTATTAACCGCCAAATTCGGCATGAAATTACGCACAAATTACGTGAAAATACAAATGGATTACACAAAATCTATTGAATTACGATCATTACAATAAAGTTAGACATGGGTCTGAGGTTTGATTTAGGCAACATTTTTCGTGCAGCATTAAAAGTGGTCTGGAATGAAAAAAATGTATCAAAATTATGAAGCCACAATTACTGTATACACTCGAATACAAGTCGACCTCATATATAAGTCGACTCCAATATTCAACCCTCTTAAAGGGAACCAGAGATTAAAGTTTCACACATAATAAACATATCAGTCAATAGCTTGTTAAGAATAAATGCTCTACCTTATAATTTTGCCACTCTGGTGTGCCTTTTTGAGTGTTTTTATCCATTATTGCTCCAGGAAAAATCCAATATGGCCGCCAGCTCATACCCATTCTGCTTCCAGGTTATGAGCTGTTCTGGATGTGCTGTCTAGGCTCTATGAGACTATAAACAAGCAGGGCTGCTGCTTCATTCATTATTCTGGTATGCTGTGCGGCTGCCTGTAGGAAGTGTCTCTCATAAAAATGAAACTGCATGATGACTGCATAGTCAGTGCACACAGATTGCACAGCTACACTTGTCTGTTGTTTGAGAGCTTCTTTCTCGGCAGCAGCTCCTCCCAGTCATCAGAGCTCTGAGTACAAAAAGCAGGAAAGCTGAGGCAGAAGGAGTCAGGCTTGGGCTTGAAAAGACTTCACAGAAGACTGACTCAGCTATAATGATTCCAGGTCAAACCTAGACTGAATGCTCAGTCGGGAATTCTTATCACAGCTGATAACAGGTAGATTTAGCAGAGAAGAATGAAACTGAGGCAGGGAACACACTTGTCTGTTTTTGTGCGCATTTTCTGCACAGAAAAACTGAGAACTCATGTTAATCAATGGGCTAGTACACACTTAACCACTTAAGGACCAGCTAACGCCCATAGGCGTCAGCAGGTCTTAAGTGGGTTACCATGGGAACGGGAGCGGCCTTTCCATGTCAGGTCACGGATGGTGTCTCTGTGAACAGCCGGAGAGCCGCCGAACGCAGCTCGCCGGCAAAATGTAAACACGCGGGGAAGAAATCCCCGCTGTTTACATCATACGGCGCTGCTGCGCAGCAGCGCCATAAGGCAGATCGGCGATCCCCGGCCTCTGATTGGCCGGGGATCACCGGCATATGATAGGCTGAAGCCTATCCTACAATGCGCAGGACGGATATCCGTCCTGCGCCGCTCACAGGGGGAGGGAGAGGGAGGAAGAGGGAGGGAGCGCCGAAAACGCTGTGGAGGGGGGCTTTGAAGAGCCCCCCCGCAAAGCACAGCAAGCCGGCGGCAATCAGACCCCCCAGGAGGACATCCCCCTAGTGGGGAAAAAAGGGGGTAAGTCTGATCGCCCTGGCTCTATCCTGATCTGTGCTGAGGGCTGGAGAGTCCACGCAGCACAGATCAGGCAAACCACCCCTGGTCCTTATTATGTTGTTCGCGCGCAGAAAAAAAACTGACATTCTGCATCCTGATTCTGCACATTTTGTTAGTTTTCTCTATCAACTACATTAGCTGCTGTGAAAAAACGCGCATGTTTTCCTGCATAGAAACACGCTTGGTGTGCGGAAAAAGTTTGCAGGAAAATGCGCACAGAAAACTGAAAGACAAGTGTGTTCCCTGCCTAAATGCAGGGTAAGTGTTTACTGTCATGTTCCCACTGATAAATGTAATAAAATACATGAGGGTGCTTCGTCTCTGGTTCTCTTTAAGCTTTTTTATTGCTCTTTCAATAAAGCATAAACAGCCATTACAGCAACGTTTCGGAGAAACACCCCTTTCTCAAGCTAGGCTGAATGTCATTAACAACACATATCATGTTGATCTACTATATATAGTACAAAGGGCTGGGAAACACCAATAGCAATAACACATACTCACAACCAATCGCAGCAGTCCGTACAAAGTCGGACCTGATGGAGAACTGTGCTATCGGGATCCCATTGGATGACCCCATGAAGGTAGTGCCCATACATCCCTTCCAGATACGTGGACGTCGCTGTACTGAATGCTTCCGGGCTGCGGCTTCCTCCCACGTCATCACCAGCTCCGCCCATCTCCTCCTACTGGCGGACCTGCTGGGAGACGTCAGGAGTTACGTGTGCTGGCGTGATGTATACCGTCTCACCGCCCACCGAGCCTGCAGCCAATGATGAGAGCGCCCACTCTGTCAGCGCTACTCATCAAAGCTGGAATGCGGAAGCGTCCATGACGCGGCGGCCACGATCGTGAATTAAACTTAAAGTAACCACAAATACCAAGTGTAAACAATAAATATAAGCATTACGGAGATGCCAGCATCTGTGCAGGCCAAGACCAGGCAGCAAAATATAGCCATAATGGCTAAGATGTATACAGGAGTATAGTAGGACCAATAGATGAGGCTGCATATGATGCAAGAACCCGTCACCATGGAAACCAGAGATACAATCACAACTTAAATAAAGGGTAAAAGATCAAGTTCACGATTAAGACCCCTGGGTTCCATGGTGTCAAGAGTCTTAATCCAATGAGCCCCACGCCACAGTAACTTTTTAATACGATCTCCCCCTCTCCTCAGGGGGGGCACTTGCTCTAAAACCATGAACCTCAGTTGGCTAACATTGTGATTTGCTTGTGTGAAATGGTAAGGAACGGCCTGATCAATCAACTTCTCTCGAATCGCATGTTTGTGTGAGGAAAGACGCTTTTTTAATTTCTGTGTAGTTTGGCCAACATATAAAAGCCCACACGGGCATTTTAGAGCATAAACGACAAACATTGAATCACAGGTATAACACCCCTTAATTTTAAATTTCGTACCACGATGGGGATGAATTACTTCATCCCCCTTGATGACAGAATTGCAGTACACGCAATTCAAACATGGAAACGTACCTCGCCGTGAGGATGTTGTTGATCTGGCCGCTCCCTGAGTGTCAGCATGTACCAACCGGTCACGTAGGTTATGAGCCCTTCTATAAGAAAAAATGGGTACATTAGTAAATTGTGGTATCTGTGGAAAGCTCTCGGATAACAGGTACCAATGTTTTCTTATAATCTTAGCTATTTTATCACTGGCTGTGTTGTATCTTGATATAAAAGGAATTCTATTATGCATTTGTCTACGGGATCTCCTACCTGCAGCCTCCCCCATTTTTCTCTCTCTAGCCTGACTAACAATGTCAGGTGGATATCCTCTCTCCAAGAACTTAGTCTCCATCTGATCCATCCTAGTGTCTCGAGTGTCACCCTCCGCCACAATCATCTGTACCCTCTGAAATTGACTAATGGGCACCGACCTCCTAGTAGCCCACGGATGAAAACTCCCATAATGAAGCAGGGAGTTCACATCCGTGGGCTTAACATAGAGATCGGTGACCAACCTGTCCCCCCTCCTGACCACAAGTGTATCCAAAAAGCTAACCTGCGTTTCTGAGCTATGAATTGTGAGCTTAATGGCCCGACACTGTTCCATAACTTCTTGGACAAATTTCTGTAGGGTCGAATGTGGCCCTGTCCATATGCAAAAGATGTCATCAATATATCGTAACCATTGTAGGGCATATTGTTGAAACAATCTATTTGGATAAATGTACATCTCTTCATATGTGCCCATATATATATTAGCATAGGACGGGGGCCACATTCGAACCCATCGCTGTACCCCTGATCTGCATATAGAAATCATCCTCATATCTGAAGTAGTTATATGATAATACAATGTTGAGTAACATACATACAAAATCTACTTGCTTGTCATTAAAGTCTGATGCAGTTTCCAATATATAGCGGACAGCCTCCACACCCCCATCATGAGGGATGGAGGTGTAGAGGCTCTCCACATCCATCGTCACCAACAGGTAATCTCCAACAATAGGCTGCATACTACGGAGAACTCCCAGAAACATGGGGGTATCCCGCAGATATGACTTCTGTGCTATGACATATGGTCTAAGAATTTTATCAAGATATTTTGCTATTGGTGCAAAGACTGACTCTACACCAGCAACAATGGGTCTCCCTGGAGGATTCTCTAAACACTTATGAATTTTTGGGCAGGTATACAATACAGGAGTGATGGGATGAGTTTGGATAAGAAAAGTGGCCAATTTAGAGTCAATAATGCTGTGCTCCACAGCTGATGAAACAACATCTGCTATTCTAGATTGAATCTCAGGCAGGGGGTCACTCAATAACTTCCGATAGGTAGTCTGATCAGACAACTGTCTCAGGATTTCCTGACGGTACTTGCTGGTGTCCATTACCACAATGGCCCCGCCTTTGTCGGCGGGCTTGATGGTTAAAGTGGTATTGGTTGCTAGTTCATCAATTGCCAACCTTTCCTGCTTGGAGATGTTATTTGATATGGATAGTCCCATCAATCTATTATCTCGTAGGAGCGTATCTACTTCTCCTTGTACTTTCTTAACAAAAATATCAATCACTTGACAGGAGGGGGGCTGAAAATTACTTTTCACCCTTAACCCTGTATCCTGCAATTGTAGAAGTTCAACTTCACTGGTAGGGATCAAAGATGGAAATTCACGGGGCATTGAGAAAAAATATTTTAACTTGATCGATCGAAAAAATCTCTGAAGGTCAACATCGACCTCAAGTGGATCAGGACCTTGTACCGGTGCAAACGATAAACCATGATTGAGGGCAGATGACTGAGACGGAGTAAGCGCCACTGATGAGATGTTCACCACTATGTTGTTGTTGTTTTCTTGTATGGTTTGTTTTGACGTGGCCGAAGCCGTTCTCTGATGCTGCCGTCGCCTCCGCCCGCCCCTGCGCTGCCTCCTGCGCTTGACGGATGATCGGAGATGCCCTCCTGGGAGGAGCTCGTCAAAAAATCCGAGGACTCTTGTCGGCCTTCTTTACGTATAGACCCTTGTGCCCCTCCTGCTCGAGGTCTGCGTATAGGTCTCCTATTACGTGTAGGTCTCTGCCATTGGTATACATAGCCCAAAGTATAGTCCTGCGTGTCACGCTGATATTTATCTCTTTTTGTTGCCTCTATCTCTTTCATATGACATTCAAGGATAATAGCTAGTTCAAGATCGAAACGATCATAAGCTTCTTTAGATATAAGAGTCTGTAGTTTTTCTTGTAGGTTATGGCGTTGACTGAGGAGTTTGGGCAGTTCCTCCTGTAGTCGCTCTACCGTCAATACCATGGCATCAAAAGATGCTTTGTTCCATATCATGGACCATTTATTGCAGAAGTTGACATCATTGGGAAACATAATTGGCGCGACGTTAGATCTCATTCCCCTCGGTATTCGTTTAGACCTATAATATTCAGCTAAAGTCTTAGCATGTAGTTCTAGCGTGACATGTGACTTGGCAACCTTGATAATTTGTTTGCAAATGACCTTATCATCCTCCATACTGAGATAGGCCACATCTGTGGATACTTGCGACATGATTTTCATTGCCTCTTCCGTAGTGTAGGAAAGTATAGATGCCTCCATGTTGGCATTATCCATTTTCACCTCCAAATGCGTGCTCACACCTGATGCTGTAGAAATCACCAATGGAAGTTGTGGTGAAGCACCGCTTTTGTGTTAAGCAGATGGATGTGCCTCGGTCCAATCTGGCAGCACCCCAGATTATAATAGCATGAAGAAAGATCAGACCGGCACCATCCAGGATATTCAATGCTATTGGTGTTTCCCAGCCCTTTGTACTATATATAGTAGATCAACATGATATGTGTTGTTAATGACATTCAGCCTAGCTTGAGAAAGGGGTGTTTCTCCGAAACGTTGCTGTAATGGCTGTTTATGCTTTATTGAAAGAGCAATAAAAGAGCATTGAATATCCTGGATGGTGCCGGTCTGACCTTTCTTCATGCTATTATAATCTGGGGTGCTGCCAGATTGGACCGAGGCACATCCATCTGCTTAACACAAAAGCGGTGCTTCACCACAACTTCCATTGGTTCTCTTTAAGCTGGAATTTTTTTATTGACTCAAGTATAAGTCTACCCAGCAAAGTTAATGGCTGTACTTGGAGCTCAGGAGGGGTTAATGACTGCATTGCATACAGTATTGCAGCCATTAACTTCTACTGTCCCTTACGTGCATCCAATACCCAGGGCCGGATTTGTGGGCAGGCCACATAAGCCCAGGCCTAGGGCGGGGCTTGAGTTAGGGCGACATTGCAGCTTCTAAGTTAGCTGTATCATAATTGCCCTGTGTGCGGTGCTTCACTTGTGCCCTGTACCGCTGGTCTGTCTGTGAAAATTAGCATTGCTCGCCCCCCTTGCTGACTGCACTGCATACACACAGTGGCTCACAGTGATGACTCATCACTGTGCATCGCTCACTCTAATGACTGAGCCACCACGCTGCTGAATGCCTGCAGCGTACTAGTGTATGTAGTGCAGTGAGTGATGGGGAAGTTAGTGAAGGAGAGGTGACTTGAGCAGGGCTGTAAATCGCTCACTGAATGTGCGGAGGGGCCCGCAGTCAGGCAGCGGTACAGGAACAGACATGGGTATGTGACAGATGAAAGCCCTCCTTTCACACTGACCTGTAATGGAGTCCAGTAGCTGTATAGATAAGCTGACTTGCCAGATGCTCATGCTGAATGTTTTGTCTCAGTCAGCCTGCCTGATTTATTACCTATCCCAGTAACTGGACATGTGTAACGTCTCCTTCCCTCCTCCACTCTTTTCACTTTCCTTCCTATATCATCCCCCCTCTCTTTGTTCTCTCATCTTGAGGTCTATTTCTGTCCTTCTTCCTACCCTCTTCCTCATCTTGTTCCCTCTCTGTCTTAATCCCTCATTATGTGCCCTCTATCCTTTCCTCCACTTTTCCTCATTTTCCTCCTCCTCTCATTTTGACTGTCCTCAGGAACTCGCAATCTATCCCTACCATAGTCTAAGCTTCATCATATTATGATAAAGCATTTGTATAGTGCTGACATCTTCTGCAGCACATTACAGAGTACATAGTCATGTTGCCGACTGTCCTCAAAGGAGCTCACAATCTAATTCTGCTAGTCATAGCCTAATGTCCTACCATACTATCATGTATTTATATAGCACTGACATCTTCTGCAGCACTTCACAGAGTACATAGTCATGTCACTAAATGTCCTACCGTATTATTGTTATTATTATTATTATTATTATTATTATTATTATTATTATTATTATGTATTTATATAGCAGTGGCATCTTCTGCAGCACATTACAGAGTACATAGCCATGTCACTGACTGTCCTCAGAGGAGCTCACAATCTAATATTACCTTAGTCATAGTGTAATGTCCTATCATATAATTATTATGTATTTATATAGCACTGACATCTCCTGCAGCACTTTACAGAGTACATAGTCATGTCACTGACTGTCCTCAGAGGAGATCACAATCTAATCCTACCATAGCCATAGTCTAATGTCCTACCATATTATTATTATGAATTTATATAGCACTGACATCTTCTGCAGCACATTACAGAGTGCATAGTCATGTCACTGACTGTCCTCAGAGGAGCTCACAATCTAATATTACCTTAGTCATAGTGTAATGTCCTATCATATAATTATTATGTATTTATATAGCAGTGACATCTCCTGCAGCACATTACAGAGTGCATAGTCATGTCACTGACTGTCCTCAAAAGAGCTCACACTCTAATCCTACCATAGTCATAGCCTAATGCCCTACCATATTATTATTATGAATTTATATAGCACTGACATCTTCTGCAGCACATTACAGAGTACATAGTCATATCACTGACTGTCCTCAGAGAAGCTCACAGTCTAATCCTACCATAGTCATAGTCTAATGTCCTACCATATTATTATTATGTATTTATATAGCACTGACATCGTCTGCAGCACATTACAGAGTACATAGTCATGTCACTGAGTGTCCTCAGAGGAGCTCACAATCTAATCCTACCATAGTCATAGTCTAATGTCCTATCATATTATTATTATGTATTTATATAGAAAAACAAAAGTTTGCTTTCCTAAAACAAAAAGGATTTGCAATAATTCAGGTTGGAGTGAGCTCGAGACGTCTCCCAGGCACCACTGCTGAATATATGCAAATTAACCATTGTATTTGTATAGTATTTACCATTGTATTTATATAGCACTGACATCTTCTGCAGCACATTACAGGGTACATAGTCATGTCACTGACTGTCTTTAGAGGAGCTCACAATCTAATCCTACCATAGTCATAGCCTAATGTCCTACCATATTATTATTATGTATTTATATACTACTGGCCTCTCCTGCAGCACATTACAGAGTACATAGCCATGTCACTGACTGTCCTCAGAGGAGCTCACAATCTAATCCTACCATAGTCATTGCCTAATGTCCTACCATATTATTATTATGTATTTATATAGCACTGGCCTCTCCTGCAGCACATTACAGAGTACATAGTCATGTCACTGACTGTCCCCAGAGGAGCTCACAATCTAATCCCTGTCATAGCCTAATGTCCTACCATATTATTATTATGTATTTATATACCACTGGCCTCTCCTGCAGCACATTACAGAGTACATAGTCATGTCACTGACTGTCCCCAGAGGAGCTCACAATCTAATCCCTGTCATAGTCTAATGTCCTATCAAAATATTATGTATTTATATAGCAGTGGCATCTCCTGCAGCACTTTACAGGCATGTTACTGACTGTCCTCAGTGGAGCTTGCAATCGGTGATATAATATTGTGTTTCCATGCACACACATGGAGGGGGGGCGGTTTGTTGATTGCTGGCCTAGGGCGGTAAAAAGTACAAATCCGGCCCTGCCAATACCTCCTCCAGGCCCCAAAGTGCTGCAATTATTCTCTCCCTTCTATGTAGCCCAGTATTTCCCCCCTGCCCCTTTCCTTGTTGTGGCCAGGACTATCACACCTGTGTTTTCTTGGCATCTCCTTTCCACAAAGTATCACCAATGGGTAAATTACTGCAAATGGGAACATCACTATTAATAATAATCTGAATCTGAACATTTTATATAGCGCTTTTCTCCTGTCGGACTCAAAGCGCTCAAGAGCTGCAGCCACTGGGACGCGCTCAGGAGGCCACCCTGCTGTGTTAGGGAGTCTTGCCTTGAACTCCTTACTGAATAGGTACTGACCCTAGCCAGGATTCAAACCCTGGTCTCCCATGTCAAAGGCAGAGCCCTTAACCAGGACTCTATTCAGCCACTTAGTACACACAACTCAGTGTGCTCAGTGTTGCCCATGACTCATGTATAAGCCGACCCCTATACTTTTATGACGTGAATCATATCTAAATTTCTAGACTTATACTTGAGCCACGGAGGAACGATAGACCACCATTTTCTCTGTGTGACTAATACAATATGATACTCCTTTACTACATATTGCAGTGTAAGCGGCTTGACCCCATTTTTCTTAAAAGTGAGAATGAAACAGCAAGAACATCATTCCTTTCTCAGTTCTCACACTCTGCAAGCCTCAAGAATCCGATTCATGCCAGAGCCTAATCCACTCAGGCAAAGCACCATGTTAAGTCAACAGAATGTCAGCAGAGCATAAATTGTGGATTATTAGAGTGGAGGATTTTTTCACAGCTCCAGTGTGAGAGTGCCAATTAAGCTATTTGAAGGAGCTGAGGAAGGATTCCAGGTAGCCATTCCAGAAACCTGCTGTCAGCAACACGCGTCTGCCAGTAACAGTCTATAGAATACGTCCGGATTTCTGCCTGTAATGCAGTCCTAGAAGAACAGAATGTTCCATGGCAAATGTTGTTTAACGCTAGACTTTCTGTAAAGTCCCAGGGAGGGCATTAGCAGTTCCGGTTTAAGGGGCTTCAAGGCCCTGGGACAAACTTAAGTGTGGGGCCCCCCTGCCTGAGACACCATACAGCCCCCCCCCCCCCCCCCGTAATTACGTATCTCAGTGGGCGGGCAGGAAGCGGCTGCACACTCTGTGTACTCTGCTCTGAGGCTGGCACACTGTCTTCTTCCTTCTCTATGACCCGACGCGTAATGTGTAAACATGCGGCGGGTCATAGAGTGGGAAGGAGACAATGTGCCAGCCTCAGAGTGTGCACGGTATGTGCAGCCGCTTCCTGCCCACCCGCTGAGATAGGTAATTACAGGAAGCAATCGCAGGGACCCGGGGAGCAGCATTGACAGGGAGGGCGGTGCAGGGCCCCTGCAGAGGGCGGGGCCCCAGGGCAATTGACCTCTTTGCCTCTATGGGAGCGCCGGCCCTGGGCATTAGGGGGTCCCGGTGACATTGAAGGGGAGAAATGTGAATCTTTTCTCCAGATGCAGCGCAGAACAACATTAGAGTCCAATCCAGTACAAACGTCCCAAGTGAGCATGGAGAGACAGAGACTGATTTTACCTGAATACAAGTTCCTTTATTGGCTGCTGTAAAGCAATTTTCTTTTCAGGGCTCTGTAGACGGACCTCTGACTTTATTTTGAGCATTAGTTTCATTGCAGGTCAGCTGCAATTTTAAAGGGAACCTGAAGTGAGAGGTATATGGATAGAGATGGGCCGAACATCCGATTTTAGGTTCGCGAACCGGGTTCGCGAACTTCCGCGGAAGGTTCAGTTCGCGTTAAAGTTCGCGAACCGCAATAGACTTCAATGGGGATGCGAACTTTGAAAAAAAAAATAATTATGCTGGCCATAAAAGTGATGGAAAAGATGTTTCAAGGGGTCTAACACCTGGAGGGGGGCATGGCGGAGTGGGATACACGCCAAAAGTCCCCAGGAAAAATCTGGATTTGACGCAAAGCAGCGTTTTAAGGGCAGAAATCATATTGAATGCTAAATGACAGGCCTAAAGTGCTTTAAAACATCTTGCATGTGTATACATCAATCAGGTAGTGTAATTAAGGTACTGCTTCACACTGACACACCAAACTGTTCACTGAACAGAACAGGTATGCAGTGGCGGGTTCACTGAACAGAACAGGTATACAGTGGCGGGTTCACTGAACAGAACAGGTATGCAGTGGCGGGTTCACTAAACAGGTATACAGTGGCGGGTCCACTGAACAGAACAGGTATGCAGTGGCGGGTCCACTGAACAGAACAGGTATGCAGTGGTGGGTTCACAGAACAGGTATGCAGTGGCAGGATCACTGAACAGGTATGCAGTGGTGGGTGGGTTCACAGAACAGGTATGCAGTGGTGGGTTCACAGAACAGGTATGCAGTGGCAGGATCACTGAACAGATATGCAGTGGTGGGTGGGTTCACAGAACAGGTATGCAGTGGCAGGATCACTGAACAGGTATGCAGTGGTGGGTGGGTTCACAGAACAGGTATGCAGTGGCAGAATCACTGAACAGGTATGCAGTGGTGGGTGGGTTCACAGAACAGGTATGCAGTGGCAGGATCACTGAACAGGTATGCAGTGGTGGGTGGGTTCACAGAACAGGTATGCAGTGGCAGGATCACTGAACAGGTATGCAGCCAGGAAAAGCTAAGCCTAACTAATCTTTCCCTATGAGAGACAGACAGCAGCTCGCCCTACTCTCTCTAATGCAGGCACACGAGTGGCCGTAATGGCCGCCGCTGCCTGCCTTATATAAGGGGGGTGGGGCTCCAGGGGCTAGTGTAGCCTAATTGGCTGCACTGGGCCTGCTGACTGTGATGTAGAGGGTCAAAGTTGACCCTCATAGTGCATTGTGGGGCGAACCGAACTTCCGGAAACGTTCGCCTGCGGGAGGCGAACGCGAACCACCGAAGTTCGCCGGGAACTGTTCGCCGGCGAACCGTTCGGCCCATCTCTATATATGGAGTAATCCTTCTGGTATCATTGGCGTTTTTTGATTAACACACCTAAAACAGGAATTCAGCTAATTTTGTCAGAAACATCTGATCTATGTGCTTGTTCAGAGTCTATGGCTAAACGTACCACAGATAGAGGATCAGCAGGACAGCCAGGCAACTGCTATTGTTTAAAAGGAAATACATATGGAGGCCTCCACATTTACATATACAATGGGGCTCTGACTTGGGCTATATGCTATGTCACTGCAGGGCCGGGCCGAGGCATAGGCTGTAGAGGCTCCAGCCTCAGGGCGCAGTGTAGGAGGGGGCGCAGAATTCATTCAGCTGTCATTCCTAATTGTGTTTGAAGCAGAAATAAATAAGAAAAGGGGATACATAGCAGTGACAGCAAGCCAGATAATTAGATATTAAGGTATTGGGGAGGTTGTGGGCCCTGTGGCGCCTCTTAGTCTAATAGCAATCAGTGTGTGATGGCTGGGGTAGGAGGGATGGAGGGGCGCACTTTGGTGTCTCAGCCTTGGGTGCTGGAGGACCTTGTCCCGGCTCTGTGTCACTGTATATGTTTGCACAGTGTTAGCACTGCACTTTATTGGTTTTACCCTGATGAAGCCCTTTCCCTTTTTAAATTAGGGGCGAAACATGTTGGGTAGTTAAAGTTACTGTTTTTTGTTTTGCATTGTTTTCCTGGTTTCAGGGGGGGTTGGGGAGGGGTCTCTATGCTAGATTACTATAGATATAGAGCAAGTACTGCTGGGAGAGATTGTCCCTAGCAGTATTTTACCTCTAAGCACAGTTTGCCTTAGAACATGTATAGACACACATGCCCCATCTCGGTAATTATATTTCTTGTGGGGTTACTTCTGTGCCTGATTGTTATACAATATGTACCATAGGGAGAGGTTATTCCTACCCTAGCAGCATTTTCCTTCTAAGCAAGGTCTACCTGAATACGAATTAGCCAGCCACAGGCTGCTTGATTATGCAGTGAAGGTCTTCGTTGTCTCAGTCGCATGTGTAGATGTACATACATGCCCCCCTTCTGAGAATATGTGTTAGGTGATAAAACAACACCCACTAACAATGCGATAGGCTAAAAGTTTTTTTTTTTTACATAGATTTTATATATATATATATGCACAGAGGGAGATAATGGTTGCTTGGCAGTTGAAAACAGGTGTTATTTCCCACAATGCAACAAGGCTCACAGACAGGAAACTGTCAGGACCATGGTCATAGCATCATACTGTGGGATGAAATTCAATCCTGAGTTAAAGTTCTTCTTTAAAGTGTACCTGAGATGGTACACTGGGCCTTATTTATACTTACATGGGGCTTTCTCCAGTACCAATGAGGACTGTGGCTTTCCTCACCATCCTCTTTGCCCCCTTTGTTCTGCCGCTACAACTCCGAGTAATTCAGTCAGTCGCCACCAACCGTGGGCTTCTGGGCATGCGCACCCCTGCCATGCTCCTGTCTCCAGGAGCGTTCTGAGCCTGCGCAGTGCAACTGCACAGTTGCAAAACGCTCCTGGCTGCAGGAGCACACCAAGGGGCGCGTGCGGCCAAGTCGCGCACGTGCAGAAGGCGCAAGAATGGAGAGGCCGAAAAGTGCGGCGAGGGAGTCCCGGATGCTCGTGGGGCTGGAGGAAGCTAGTTCACATCTCAGGTTCACTTTAAAGTACAGTATATATATTATGTTATACAAAGGCGACTGATCTCCAGTCCCAAGTGTTTATAATTCAATACCTGCAATCTTATTATTAGTTTATGTGTCTGTTAGTGTAAGGGCAGCCAGTATACAGTGTCTGTATCTAACAATCACCTCAGGTACTCTTTAAAGGACAACCGAGGTGACATGTGACATGATGAGATAGACATGTGTATGTACAGTGCCAAGCACACAAATAACTAGGCTGTGTTCCTTTTTTCTTTCGCTGCCTGAAAGAGTTGAACATCAGGTATGCAAGTGACAGTTTCTGGCCGGGTCAGGACTGGGTCAGACTATAGCATAACACTCACTGATAAGTAATTACAGTCATAAAACACTTTCCTGTCAGTAAATGGCTTCTGAGAGCAGTAAAGAGATAAAAAAGGGTCAATAATACATAGATTTAAGCTCTGGCTTACTTCAATGAAAGTGTCCTTGAGCAGAGACAATGAAACAGTAAATACTTCTAGTAAACTAGATTTCAATATAAAATAAAACTGTGGGATATCTAAAAAAAAAAAAGTCATTTTTAGGAGAAGGAGGATAGCTACAATTGTTTTTCTCATCCGTTTATTTTCACCTCGAATGTCGATGACAGTTATTGGACTCAGAACAATGCAGCCTCCAGTACTTCTCCTCCTGGTTCCCAGCAGATCGTCCCTGGCTGGTGTGTGCTGCGCTGGAAATAGGCTTTTCATGTCACGGTGTGACTGGCACTCAGCGCGGCTGCCTCACAGCTGTCTATCCTCCCATCCGCTTAAATATTTAAATCATCAGCTTCATTGGCAGGATGGCGTAATGAGCATTATTGTCATGCAAAAACGTCCTGCGCTAATCCTTCCAAACTACCGACACATCCAGGAAAAGGAATGGAATGTCACATCATCGCCTCGGATTACAGACTCTAAATTCTAATTATATACGTGTGGGTGTGTGTATAATGCATATATATATATATATATATATATATATATATATATATACACACATATATACATAATATACTGTATATTAGTAAAAAATAAAAGCCCACCCGTTAAGTAACAGGCACTAGGTCAATTGACACGTGCCGCCCGCACACCTAGGACCTCGCGCCACTCCCCACAACGTGCACAGCTGCGACCCACACATGGCCACGGCCCACATGTGCACAGCCACAACCCACACCGACGCACACACAGCAGTGACCCAAGCATTCACGCGTGCAGGGCTGGATTTACCGTAAGGCACTATAGGCCCGTGCCTACAGGCGCCTGATGATGAAAAAGCAGCTCACTCCCCTCCCTGAGTGCCTCCCTCTCTTTCCCTATGCAGAGTCCCAAGTAGAGCGTAAATGAGAGGTTACTCACCCAGCTCTCAGCATTCCACTGATGAGATCTCCCTTCAGTTGGGGGCACCTCTAGCTACTTAACCACTTTACCCCCGGCGGTACGAATTTCTCCGTCCCTTTTTCCCCCCCTAAAAAACCAGGGACGGAGAAATCCGTACCTTCCGCGCTACCGCCGCTGTCCGCGCTACCGCCGCTCATGCGCGTGCTCCCGCCGCTCGTGCACGCTGCCGCCCGCCCAGAGATCAATGAACGGGAAAATCCATTCCCGTTCGTTGATCTAAGCCCCCGCAATGATCTGCTGCTTCTTTGAGAAACAGCTCGATCATTGTGATTCTCCAAGCCTCCTACTGCTTCCTGTAAGCCTCCTTCCTGACGCTTACAGGTAGCATGTAAACAGACTCACTGTGGCCATCTTGTGTCCAAATAGTAAACTACACCCTAAAGCATTTTACACATACAAATACCCTGTTTTACACAATAAATTAACTCATTACCTCCCACACTCCCCAATTTTATTTTTTTTTGTACTTTAAAAAAAAAAAAATACAATAAAAAAAACACATAAATAGTTAACATTGTGATAGGGACATAATTTAAACGGTTTTATAACCGGGACAAATGGGCAAATACATTTCATGGGTTTTAATTACAGTAGCATGCATTATTTAAAAACTATAATGGACGAAAACTGAAAAATAATATTTTTTACCACATTTTTTCCTATTTTCCCATTAAAACACATTTAGAATAAAATAATTCTTGCCATAATGTCCCACCTAAAGAAAGCCTAATTGGTGGCGAAAAAAAACAAGATATAGTTCATTTCATTGCGATAAGTAATAATAAAGTTATAGACAAATGAATGGAAGGAGCACTGAAATGTGAAAATTGCTCTGGTGTTCAAGGGGTAAAACCCCTCAGTGGTGAAGTGGTTAATACTGAGGTTCCTCTAGCTACCTAATACTTGGGGACACCTTTATCAACTTAATATTGAGGGTACTTCTGGCTATCTACCTACTGTAAGTGACAGCAACATAGGAGAAAAGTAATTTATGGGTCAATTTACTCTGGAAAAAACGTACTTCTTATTTCTTTATGTTTGCACATATTTTAAATTTTACAATTTTGCGCCATAGTGCCCCCTTAAGTAGCTAGTAGTGCCCCCCCCCCCCCCCCCCAGTGGAATGCCTAAGGCTGGGTGAGTTAACTCATATTTATACTCCACACGGGACTCTGCATAGGGAAGGTGGGAGGGAGGCGCTCAGGAAAGGGAGGGAGCCACCTTTCCACACATGCCTTATGGTAAATCCCGCCTTGTTGGGGGGGGGGGAATATTTTAAGCGATAATACATCCGCTGGAATATCGTGAGTGTGTGCACCAGGCGGGGAACATGCTTGCTTCATTTTACATTTAGCAAGGTTGTTATATGAGGGCTCTCAGTAGCTGCGTGTGACGGATTGGGCATGACTGCTAAAGCAGCAGACAGAGATTGTTTCTGACAGATGGTAGAGAGGTTATTTCTGAACCTGGCTCTTGTAGGTATAATAGAGTGTGATGTGCACTTCTAATGGACTGTGTTGTTTTCTGCAAGTCGGAACAGCAGAGCCCAGCGGGGGCAGCTATAGCCCCGAAACCTGCTGCTGACTGACTTTCCCACTTGTTATACTGTAACAGGAATTAGCCCTGCAGTTTCCATTTTTACTAACAGAAGTTATTAAAAATCACCCTTGAGAGATGGTAGCAACTGTAAATAGTTAAAAGTATGCAGAGTAAATGGGACCACTATGTAAAAAAAAAAAGTCAGATTTCATTGGCTCACATTGATCACAGGGTCATGAACCAATGAAATCGGCTCCTGACCGCCTCACAGAGCTCTACTGGCATAAGAGACAGCAGAGCCGGTGGGTTGAGGCGATGGGTGTGCAGCAGTGACGCCGGTAGCAGCGATTCATTGGTATGTGCTGGGTTTTGGTACCAGCGGTCTCTGGTCCTTAAAGTGAACCTCCGGACTAAAAATTGACTCAGCAGCACTGGAAAGACCTGGTGTTTCTTTAACTGTTTCACAGCATCAGAACTTTTTTTCTCTTATACAAGCCTCATTTTTAGCTGCACAGAAAAAAACTGCCCGGGCATTTTTCCCCTAATGCTGTGCAAAGCATGATGGGATTTCTGATGTTGTTGTTATCGTTCTGCTGTTTTGGTGGAATGTTGTTGTTTTTTTACATTTTGAATTTGACATTTTAAGCCTAGCACATGCAGCTGGGAGGGGTGATCAGGACACAGGACAGTTGGAACTGTGTCTCCTGCTCCCTGTCACCTCCTTTCAACCAAAAAGATGGCTGCCCCCATGACAAAGATGGCAGCCCCCATGAATCACAAACATTTGCCTGTTCTTTTAAAACGGGGTGGGTAAGAGATTATATTACCTATCTATTCTAATTAACATAACTAATGTAACTTAATGACAGTATGTTTGTTTAGGCTGAAGTTCCCCTTTAAGAGGCCAGAGACCACTGGTACTGAAAAGGGTTAAAAGAAAATGAATATAGCAGCCTCCGTGCCACTCTCACTTCAGTTGACCTTTAAGACTCTGTGTTCCACTTAGCCCTAACCCTTCACCACTTGATATAACTATATCTGTTGTTATTCTGTACAGACGTCCAAGGGCGTAACAATAGATCCTGCAAGGGGCCCAGAAGCCGCAGGGGGCCCTGTGGGGGAGAAGTTTTTTTTCCTTGTCCTGAGAGACTGACAACTAAGGGCACGGAGAGAAAAAACATTCTGCTCTCTGCACAATTGTTCTAATGACTGCATCTGTTCAGTCACTGCTGATAAGGAATCATACAAAGTTTTGCAGACAAATATTTTTAGACAGTCCCTATTCAGTGTCCAGCAGAGTCTTGTGTACAGTGCTGTTCTACCCCCAGCCTTTCCACCCATCCTCAAGTGTAGTGTACTGTAGTGATGCTTGAGGGGTCTGCGCAAGTAGAAAAAAAACTTTCTAGTCTCAGCACAAATGGGGGCCCCATCCAAAGTTTTGCAGGGGGCCCAGTAATTTCTAGTTACGCCCCTGCAGACGTCCCCTGTACATTGCGGAGCCCCTCACCTGCAGATAACATGCAGCTGTTGAACGACGTGGGTGCAATGTTAGGTGAGCATTTAGTCCGGTCGAAGAAATCGTGTCGCCGTGTTTGAAGACGCCGTACGTGCTGCCACTTTCCATCAGCCGGCGTCCTCTGAGGTGACAAAGTATACACCGGAACATCCCGCTGGCGTCTCTAGCCGGCTCTGACACCAATGCTTATAAATTAAAAGAGTTTAACGCCGTTAAACGTGTCTGGAGCGGCCGTAATCCCTTGAAACTGTTTGTGCAATCAGAAAAGGTTACAGGCAAAATAAGGCAGTGATATTTCAAGGCAGGAACAGTTCTGCAGCGCAGGTGAAGCCGTAGCAGCCGGCTGACCTAGATTTATCAAGCTGGAACAAAATGTTTTCAGATCCTTTGCGGCTCAGTCACGGCCATTTATCAAAGTGTCTGAAGTGTGTGTCGCGGGGCAATATGAGGCACGTCCCGGGATTTTATTTAAAGCTGAACTGCAGGCAGACGGCTCAATACAAAAGTTGAAATACAGTGAAATATTTTTTTTATACCCGACTGAAGATCTGTAAAAGGGGCCATACACATACAATGGTGGCCTGATTGTATGAAGTATTGATTGCCCCCAATTCAATTAAGGTGCCCATACATCTAGCGATGAATGATGGGCAGATTAAACCAACAGACGAATCTCATTAACCACTTAATGACAAGCTGACTTATAAAAACGTCCTGCTAAAGCCTCTTAATGGCTCCAGGACGTTTTTATACGTCAGACAGTGCTGCTGCCGCTGTGCGCCTGCACACGCCTCGCACATTCGCGCTCCTGCGCGTGCTTTCCCGTGCACGTGAAAATTGTGGGGAAAAATGCACCAAAGAAAAAATACACCTTAATTTCCAAATACTATATTGTCACCATACTTTGTACTAGGGACATGATTAAAATGTTATAACCAGGACAAATAGGCAGATAAAATGTGTGGGTTTTATGCACAGTAGCAGTGTTTATATTAAAACTATAGGGGATGAAATTGGAGAAATAGTGTATTTTTTCATTTTTTCCTTCTTTTCCCCTTTAAAATGCATACAAAATAAAGTAATTACTGAAAACAAATATCAACCCCAAAAAGCCCAATTGGTGATGAAAAAAACAAGATATAGATCATTTCATTGTGATTAGTAGTGATTAAGCTATTGGCAAATGAAAGGGATGAGCACTGGAAGGTGAAAATCGCTCCTGTCCGTTAGGGTAAAAACGCCTTTGAGGTGAAGTGGTTAAAGAGGATCTGTAAAGTTAAAAAATTCCCCTGGGGGGGGGGGTACTCGTCTCAGGAGGGGGAAGCCTCTGGATCCTATCGAGGCTTTCATGTCCTCCTGTGTCCCACGGCGGTCTCGCTGCAGCCCGCTGAACAGCAGGCATGTAAATATTTACCTTCCCGGCTCCAGCGCGGCCCTCCGCTCGAAAAAAGGTGGAAATAGTCTATCCCAGTCGGGTCCGCTCTACTGCACAGGGGCAAGTCTCCTGCGCAGTACAGCGGATCGGACTGCGATCGGTCGGCTATTTCCACCTATTTCCCAGCGTCCCCGCTGGAACAGGGAAAGGTAAATATTGCACAGCCTGACAAATTGTCGGCTGTGCATTCAGTGGGCTGCAGCAAGACCACCGTGCGACGGAGGAGGATGGGGGAAGCCTCGATAGGATCCAGAGACTTCTGCCTACACAGGTGAGTACCCCCCAGGGGAACTCCTTTTCATTACAGAGTCTCTTTAAAGAGAGATCTGTCAGATACCCATACACTGCAGGCTGATTTCCGTTCGATTTAAGCATGATACACATTTATACACCAGGGGAAACAGCGCCAGGGGTTTCATCACATTCGTCGCTTGCCTCCCATATTGCTCGCTGTTATCTCCATGCTCCCAATTGCCCATGATGACCCGACATCTTTCAGCATGTCCGATCAATGCATGCAACCAATTTCGGCCTGAAATTGGGCACATTGTAGCTCGGGCGTGCTCTTGGTGGCACCGATTTTTATCCGATGTGATAATAATGAATAGGATGGTCGATCGGCCACCAAGTCAAGAAATGTATGGCCACCATTTGGTTGAGAAGTGATCAGGTCACCATCATTTAATCTGCTGAATTCTTATCTGGAATCATTAAAACCACTTAACGACCGCCTAACGCCGATAGGCGTCGGCGGGTCGTTAGTGGTATAGCATGGAAACGGCCGCTCGATCGGTGGCCTTTCCATGCCAGTTCACGGAGACTGCCTCCGTGAACAGTGTGCGAGCCACCGATCTCGGCTCGCACGCATAATGTAAACATGCGGGGAGGGAATCCCCGCTGTTTACATCACACGGCGCAGCAGCGCCGTGACGTAGATCGGTGATCCCCAGCCTCTGATTGGCCGGGGATTGCCGGCATCTGATAGGCAGAAGCCTATCCTATCAGGCGCAGGACAGATATCCGTCCTGCGCCGCTCAGAGGGGAAGGGAGAGGGAGGGATCCGAGGTGAGTGCAGAAAACGCTGCTGAGGGGGGCTTTGAGGAGCCCCCCCCCCCCCTGCAAATCAATAGGAGCCGGCGGCTATCAGACCCCCCCTGCAGGACATCCCCCTAGTGGGGGAAAAAAGGGGGGAAGTCTGATCACCCTGCCACATTCCTGATCGGTGCTGCGGGCTGTAGAGCCCACGCAGCACCGATCATTGCAAAATCCCCTGGTCCTTAAGTGGTTAAACCCGCTGATCTGCTAGCTTTGGTCTTCTCCATGCACTAGAAAACGAAAGGTATTTTTACCGCTTGATTCCCATCAGATCACCCCCATTAACCCCTCCCCGATGTTCGATCGATTGACATTTCAAAAACCACAAATCGATTGAAAGTATTAATCAGACAGGATGGAAAATCTAGGTCAATCAGGGGCGGCAGCAGATCTATGGCACATAGTGTTGCACTGCATCAACAGAGCAACTCTCTGCAGTTCGATTAATCTATTGGAAATCAATGGGCTGCGTGTGGTAGAAATCGATCAGAAAGGTAGTTCCGCTACCCGCCGCAAGAGCCGTACAAGTCTATGGAGACTTGAAAGCTTAACGCAATCTGATGAAATGCACCAGAAGTATCCAAACTGCTGAATTTCCAGCAATGCGAGTCAATGGGTGACACAACTAGTATGAGCAACAGGAGCACATGTGTGGACTGCCGGGAATCCCAGTGATGTACTTCCTGCCCAGCAGGAAGTATGTCTTCGAGTAGGGGGCAGCGCTATGCCATACCCCCCAACTTTTTGAAATTTTAAAACGGGAGACTTAAGCCACACCCAGTGTGGCCTAGTCACTCATACTCTAAAGATTTCCATAAGAAAAATATGTTGTTTTCTAATTCAAACCTCACTGGTCATTTCTACTCTGGTTCATGTTCCTTCATATTAACATTTGAAAATAAGAAATATATTAATTTAAAGCATGGGAATAAAGTTTAGAGTCAATTAAGCATTTTTCAGGAGAAAACACACATATATTTACATAGAGCTGTACATCAGTCCTGAAAGAGGGATGAATAGGTTAGAAAGAGGGACAGAGGGATTTGGTTCCCAAAGAGGGACTGTCCCTCCAAAAGCATACCTCCCAACTTTTTGAGATGAGAAAGAGGGACACTTAAGCCACGCCCTGGCCACACCCCTGATCACGCCCCCTGTCACACCCATAGCCACGCATACCATAAAGATCTCATAAGAAAAATATGTTGTTTTATTATTCAAACCACACTGGTCCTTTCTATCCTGAATCATTTTCCTTCATATTAACATTTGAAAATAAGAAATATATCAATTTAAAGGGGTTCTGTGGCCCTTTAAAAAAACAAAAAGTGTCACCTACTTGGGGCTTCTACCGGCCCCCTGCAGCTATCACGTCCCACGCCGTCACAGAAGCCCCCTCCATTCCTTGCCGCGGGTCTAACTAGACAAATAGCACTGCGGCTGCGCAGCCTTGGCCATGCCCGTTCTCGCTCCCACGCGGGTCGTCAGGAGCTTACTGCCCAGGCGAAGTACAGGAAACCTTCATACTGCATCTGCACAGTACGCTCCGGATGACGCGCACGGGAACGAGGATGCGAGGTCTAGTTAGGCAAATAATTGGCATGAGTCCTTAAAGAGGGACAGATGATGAAGAAAGAGGGACAAGGTTCACAAAGAGGGACTGTCCCTCCAAAAGAAGCACACTTGGGAGCTATGCTTTTCTTAAATTCAAATTGGCTGCAAGAAAGAAATTGTGGGTTTGCTCCACCCTCACCGACAACTAGACAGTGTAAAATGTATAATTTTTCTGCGCCTAATCAGACCAAGTAAATTCCATCACATTGAAAGCTATACAACATTTTATTCTAAAAGGTGGAACACCATTTGCTGATTTTTCAATCAATAAATTACAGAACACATCTCGCAAATTCCGCATCAATCATCCATACACCTGAATCTGACTGCCAGTCTGCACAAAAGCCAGCTCTACTGATAGCCCTTCTGGCAATCCTCAGCCGCCCGTATATGGACAGACAGCAGTCCAGACCAGGCGCAGCAACGTTGCACTCACGGAAGTCCGTTTAAAAATGGCACTGCAGTGCTAATGTTTCAAAAAATGCACAATTCATATAAAATATAGTAATAAAAAGACGGTTTGTCTATCTCAGAAAGGGACTGCTACCTCCAATTTTCATAAATCAGTCAATTCATTTCGCAGGTCTGCACTGGATAACTTGATTGTGCTCAAAGGATATAGACAAACCATCTTTTTATTACTATATTTTATATGAATTGTGCATTTTTTGAAACATTAGCACTGCAGGGCCATTTTTAAACGGACTTCCGTGAGTGCAACGTTGCTGCGCCTGGTCTGGACTGCTGTCTGTCCATATACGGGCGGCTGAGGATTGCCAGAAGGGCTATCAGTAGAGCTGGCTTTTGTGCAGACTGGCAGTCAGATTCAGGTGTATGGATGATTGATGCGGAATTTGTGAGATGTGTTCTGTAATTTATTGATTGAAAAATCAGCAAATGGTGTTCCACCTTTTAGAATAAAATGTTGTATAGCTTTCAATGTGATGGAATTTACTTGGTCTGATTAGGCGCAGAAAAATTATACATTTTAAACTCCCTTTATGTGTAGTTGATAATACCAATTGGCAAGCACAGTTTTGTGAGAAGCTAAACTACTTGCCCATGTTAACTATTCTATTGTAAGCTGTAAGGTTGTCTTTTTGGAGGCCGATGCAAATGTTTTTGCTGATGACAATAAGAGAGGACATTGTCGTAACAGAATATAACTGTGTATATATCTATCTGCAGGACTATTTCTGCCAAAACCCATCACCAAGCAGTGAACTTCAATATATTTGAAGGCATGGTGTGCCACGGGGTGCCTCTGGTCACTATTGCTGGTGGAAAGGTCGTGTACGAGAACGGTGTCCTGCATGTGGTGCCGGGCCACGGCAAATACATTCCACGTAAGCCGTTTGCTGAGTACGTCTACAGCCGTGTCTTGAAAAGAGATGAAGTAAGTCCATACAAAACTGTTTCTTTTTTTTCTTTCAAGTAAAACTGCAACTATTATTATCAACCTATTAGAAAGGACGTGAGAATTTTAATTGCTATCTGTTATTTAACTTCTGCCTACTTCCTGTTATCAGTAGCACAGCAGGAAGTGAGAAAATATCTGCAAAAGGAGACACAGACAACAACTTAAACATTTGTAGAATGTAGAATTTTGCATCATTTCTCTGTTATGACACATTCTGATGTACTCATGGGGATGTATTAAGACTGTCGGATGATGCCTGAATTTAATTAATGGTTGTCTTGCATTTCACATGCCTTTTTCAAGTTCAACCAACTATTTACCTAAATGTTTGACAGAGAAGTATGGTCAATAATTAAGAAAAAATAAAATAAAAAAATGGAGGAATACCACAAGCTACTATGGCCCATATGCAATTAACTTTTTCTCCTTGGTGATATTACCTTTTAAACCACCAGCTAGCAAGAAAATACTCAAAATAATTTTGATGGTACTCTTTTACCAAATTTTTGGTACACTTGTAAAGTTTAAAAGTTTTTTTTTTTAAAGAGAATATGGAAATAATCTCCTAGGAGATAACTTTGGGGGAAAAGTTGCATATGGGCCTATGTGTAGTAGTTTAAGGCCTCTTTCACAGTGGGACGTTAAAGTCGCACGTTAGAAAATTTTGTAACGCAGACTAACGCACAGCAATACTAAGTCTGTGCGACATTCACAGTGCACACATTGCGTTGTGTGTAACGTGTAGCAATATTTAGAAATTGCTGCATGCTGTGCGTTTAGCAATACATTTGCTGCTTTGTGTGCTGCACATGCTCAGTAAGGTTTTTTAAAAAAAAATGTAACGCATGCGCCGTTTTCATTCCATCAGTATGTGAAGAAAACGGCACACACAGAGACACATAACGCAGTGCAAAATAACGTCCAATTTCATAACCTACATGCGCTGCATTAGGGGCACGTTGTGCGACTTTAACGTCGCATCAAACGCAACGTCCCACTGTGAAAGAGGCCTAAGTTTCAATGTACACAGCAGAGTATAGCACAGACCTAATTATTAGACAGCTACTAAAAGTGCAGGTGGATTTCTCCCTGTCTCCACTCAAATGTGTGGTTCCAACAGGAATTCCAGCGGTAGGTGCGCTCCAAAAATATAGGGAACGAGACTAGCAAGTATATTTGTTAACCAAATGGAAACGAAACTATAGAAATAAAAGGGGCCCTCAAAATTACAAAGATTAAGATACTAAAAATGTCTGAAGAACTTACCTCCTAAAGGAATTACAGTCTTTATGGCAAAAGAGTTTATTATTCACCAAACACGTTTTGTGGGCTAACCCCACTTCCTCAGGCTGTAGTGCCACACGGCCAAGGGTGAAGCATTCCTTGTTGGCCTCACGATGAAGTGGAGATGACCCCTAAATCAAATTGTTTTGGTGCATAATAAACTATTTTTTTCCCATTAAGGCTGTTATTCTTGCAGGTGGTGAGCTCAAGGCTTGAAGGTCCCTTGAAGCCCACAGGGATAAAAGGTAGCACAGATGTACATTATCCTCCATAGTAATGACCATATGTTGTTACAGGTGTGCCAGCCCGTTCCTGTGAAGAGACAGCCTTACAAAGGAGATGTCATCCAGGTGAAATGAAGATGCAACAGGTAGCGTTACCCGGATCTTATCTTAGGCATGGTTCATGTTGGGAGTCAGTGCATTGGAGTGGCAACTGTTGGTGCCTTGTTCTTCAGCTACTTCCCAACACCTAGGGGATAAGAGGCTGCAAATGGAATACAAAGGTTGCAAATAAGAAACAACACATGAAGGAGGCTGCTGTACATGAGGGTTAGACAGAGAAGAGGGGGCTGCACAAGGAATAGGAGAGGGGTGCTGCACATGGAAGGGACAGAGGCGTAGCTATGGATGGGCATGGGGGACATATGTCCACGGGCGCAGCACTGTGAGGGTGCTCAGTACAGTTGCTTCACCCCCACAAGTGTGAGAGGCGGCTACCTGAAGTGCCTCCGCTCTCTCCTCTCCCTCCCTCTGCAGAGGAGTGCAGAGGAGTGCAGAAGCATTAACAGCAGCAGTAAAAGCAGGGCACATGCGGCCTTGCTTCTATGTACAGCTCCCTTAATGAAGCAGCACCCTGTTTGCAGCAGGACAGATAGATGCCTCTCCAAGGAAAGTAGCCACCCTTATAAGAATTGCATTCAACCCCAACCCCCCCCCCAAAAGAAAAGAAACATAGTCACAAACATGTATACAAAGATGTCGTCCGGCTTTTCTACTTATTTCTATACTATTTTGGCAACTGCTGTTCTGTAAGCGCTTTTGAAAATAAAGAAAACCCTGAGAATTCATCATGAGGTTATGGACTAGCCCAAAACCTGTCAGATGTTTACTATTTACTGTAAGCAACACAGCAACATATGAAAAAAGTAATTTCTAGGGCATTTTATTTTGGAACAAATGTGCATTTCAAACATATGCATGAACATGGATTTTTACAATTTTTATAGTTTTTTTTTTTAAAGGACAACTGTAGTAGGAGGTATATGGAGGCTGCCATATTTATTTCCTTTTAGACAAGACTACTTGCCTGGAAGCCCTGCTAGTCTATTTGTCTGCAGTATTCCCTGAATAATACCAGAAACAAGCATGCAGCTAATCTTGTCAAATCTGACTATAATGTCAGAAACCCCTGATCTGCTACATGCTTGTTCAGGGTCTATGGCTAAAAGTATTAGAGGCAGAGGATCAGCAGGGTTGCCAGGAAACTGGTATTGCTTAAAAGGAAATAAATAACACAGCTTTGTTACAGTTGTCCTTAATGACAGTGGCCCTTTAATTTAGGGGTGTATAGCAATCTACATGTCTGGCTTGCTACTCAGCGTTTCATCTACTTGCATTGCGATTTTGCTTGGACTGCCCATTTGTAATCTTCGATATTGATTTTTATATATTTCTTCTAATTAACAGACAGGAGCGGTGATGATCTCAGCCAAGTGAAGAGAACCAAGGTCCAGACTATGCAATAATGACACAATAAATATATATTTCCTTTTTCTCCAGCTATTGCAATCTCCTCTGCAGTCTAGCGCGACGCGTAGCTCATTGTGCTGACTGGGCATGCGGAATAGTACATAGCAAAGCCAAGAAAGAGTTTATGCTGATTAATACGATATATCACCTGCTGACAGATTTTCAGTGAGACATATAGAGGAAGCAAAAGCAGAACGCCACTTCATAACCTGTGGCCATAGCGTATAATCCATACTAGGCACAGCATTTCTGAACAAATGTCCGTTTTCTGATGACTTTTTTTTTTTTTGTTATTTTGGTCAACATTACTTTTTGGAACAAATAGAGCTTTTATTTGCTAGCAAAGTTTAAGAAATGTATAGAACGTGTATAGCTAGCTTTGTATATCCAGATTCATTAAAAGAGAATTTGCATATTTCTTGGACTCTCAAACTCTTTTGTGACTTAAAGTGGGATAAAACGCTGACATAACGTTCAATAAACATGTGTTTTACTACTTTTTATTACTCATACAGTTACCGTATTTGCTTTTGTGCACAAGTAATGTTGTCTGTTTACAAATTCACAAAGTACAGTTCATCTGCTCCGAAAGCTGCCATTGCCTTTTATTGCATAGCTGCTGTATTTATATATTAAAATCTAACCAGTGATCACTTTTCAGCTTTTTTTGCTTCTCAGCTCAGTACAGCTCAGTTTCAATGTTTATAGAATGTATGTGACAAAGGAATGTAAACAAACAATAATATTATCATCTCTTTGGATGTGGCCAGAAGCTGCCCACTGAAGCATTGAGCTTTCCACTGAAGAAAAACGTGCTGTGTTTAACTGTTTAAATGCTGTTCTGCTACAATTTTTTTCTTGTAGTAGTAGTAGATTTTATGCTGTAAATATTTTTTTAGGGCAAAGAGGAAATGCTGAGTTTCATACTAGTTGAGTTTCATTTAAGGATACAGCACAGTCCCCATTATCTGGAATTCAGGCAAGTCTCAACAAACCAGCATTACTGATAGATAACGGGGACCTCTGTCTTGGGGTGTTCTGGGGGATTTGCGCTGACATAAAATGCTCATCGAGCCTCCACCGATCCTCCAGTGATGTCCTTCATCACCTCCCGGGCTTCTAGCGGCTTTTGGCATCCGTGCACGCAAGTCGGCGTGTCACATGACCCGACACGGGTCAGCTGACACTCCGGCTTCCATGCACGGAAAGCCGAGGTGATGCAGGACATCGCTGGAGGATCGGTGGAGGAACGGTGAGTATTTTGCCTGCACCTGGGGGGAGATTACTGCTTTTTTGGGAAGTTTCTCAAGCAACCGGCAAGCACATGTATACCAGGCACTATGCTGTATTAAACTTGCCTTTCCAAGCTCAGTCCAGAGCCAGGTACAAGTTCTGAGATCTTGTGCTTCCTTGCAGCCATCAGTCTGACCCCGCCTGCTGTCTGTGCATAGGGATGGTCGAGGAGATGCTAAAGATTCTGACTGAGCTGATGCATCATGCAAATAATGTCAGCTTGGAAATGGACCAGCAGCTGCTACCGTACAAGTGATCTGTCCATGTCTAAGCTGCCTAAATATCTATGCTGCCTAAATGTGCACAGAGCACTGGGACACACCGTAGGCGGCTCTAGAAAGCTGGGATACACATGTTTTACTTGGCCCCTCCCTGTTTTTTCACCAAGTTCCCACTAATCTACCTTTTGCCTACCTTTTTACTTAAAGGACACCTGAAGTGAGTGGAATATGGAAGCGGCCATGTTCAGGGCCGCCCTTAGGTTTCACAACACCCTGAGAGAGATTTTATTTTGGTTTCCCCCAAGGTACTCATCACTCCCCCCCCCTCCCAATCTTCCCCTTCCATTAATATATAAATGGATACACAACCCCAGTGGTCCTGGGGGAGTGCTATGTCCCTGGATTAAGTCCCACCCGCAGATGAAGGCACCCCCTGGGTGGGTGTTTGATCACCTGGAAGCAGGAAGTTCGGTATCCTGAGAGGCAGCTGCATCGCCGGTCCCAGGAGAGCAGACATCACAAGGTCCGGATAGTGTAAGTTGCAGGCAGCCTCCACTGTGTCCCTCTGTAGTGCCCCCCCCCCCCCTTTTGCATCCCTCTGCCCCCCTTTGTGCTTCCTTCTAGGGAGGGATAAGGGAGTATGAACATAGTGGAATTCACGTCTGCTGGTGTGGAAGGTGATTTGTATTTATGCCACTGCATTTATTATACAGAAGCTTAATCTTTTAAGTTAGTGCATAAATGGATTCATCCTTTTTCTAAAAAAAAATAATGTTTTGTCCTTTTTGAGCATTGTTCTCTTTTTCTTGAGAGGAAGTGGGGAGGCTTGTATCAACCATGACTGTGAAAAATGTCCATTATTAGAAACTCAGTGTTGCAATCATGACCAAGCAAGTGGCAAACATATACTGTATAACCAAACACAAAGCATACATAAACACACTCTCTGCAGGAAGGCTGATAACTCTAATTAGATGACCAATAGAATAAAGACTAAAGATACTGTACATGTGCATTATATATATAACACCATCTCCAGGGCCGGATTTACCATAAGGCACTGTAGGCGCGCGCCTTCAGGCACCCGATGATGGAAAGGCGGCTCACTTCCCTCCTCTAATGCCTCCCCTCCTTCCCTATGCAGAGTCCTGAGCAGAGTGTAAGTGGGAGGTGACTCACCCAGCTTCTGCATTCCACTGATGAGATCTCCCTTCAGACAGGAACATCTCTAGCTACTTAGTATTGAGGTACATCTAGCTAATACTTGGGGGCACCTCTAGCTACTGAATACTGAGGGCACCTCTGGCTACCTAGTACTAAGGGGCACCTATAGCTACCTACGACAGGCAAGGTAAGTAAAGGATTAGTGACAGCTGGGCCTGCCAGCACACTTGCAGTGCAGTTCGGCGGGGGTTTGTAGGTTTATGAAGGGAGAAGTCTAAGGTGCGAGGACATCTGTGCCTATAGGCTCCTGTGAGGTAAATCCGGGCCTGGTCACACACATTTGTAGAACCAGAAATACTCCTATTAATGGGCACTGAGCACCTGGAACTAAAAGTTTTTAAAATGAACCTCCGCATACGGGAGGACTCTAATGGAATGTGCTGTTGAGGTTGGCGTGAACGTCCTACTCACTTATGGGGTGCTGCACCTCTAGCCCTCTGTCTATCTGGGAACCTCAGCTGAATCATTTTCAACTTCCTGCCGAAGTCACACACATGCTCGACCTGCCACAAGGCATGAAGGGAAATGTAGTTCATGGATGTGAGTACAGAGACAGCGATCTGCTTCCGAGTAATTTCAATTAGCAAGCTACTCGGAATTGAAAAGCTAATGAATCGCCGATTAATCAGCTGTGACCGCTGGTGGCAGGGGGTTAACTTTCCCAGAAGTCTGCGCGACAGTTTGTGCTCCATTACGCATCATAGAAGAACCGCGCTTCATGACTCACTACCGCGCTTCCTTCTTCAAGCCGAAAGGAGGAAATGCAGTAGTGAGTCGTGGAATGTGGCTCACAGTGCTCCTATAATGCGAGTGGAGCGCACACATTCGCGCAGAATTCTTGGTAAGTTAACCCCCCCTGTCACCCGCGGTCACAGCTGATTAATCACCGACTCATTAGCATTTCAATTCCAAGTAGCTTGCTACTCTAAATTACTCAGAAGCCCATCTCTGTACAGAGATGCCAAACTTTACTCTCTTTCCTCACAGATTAACCCTAACATAACCTGAGCCTGTACATCATGAATGACCCTCCACCTACCCAATACATTTCCCTAACCTACCTCCCAAACTACCATTTTAGCTCGATAACTCTACAGATGGACAGTGTGTGCCTGTGATCAGTTGCTGAATGTACCATACAGCTGCTGGCATGGCAACACTGCAGAGCCTAACAAACATGCTATAGCCACCTCGACTCTTCCTAGTGTTTGTAGCTCCTCCTATGATCGTAGCATACAGTGTCGGACTGGGAGGTGGTAGAGCTGAGGAAATCCACTTTCTGGCCAAGCAGCAGTAATCAGGTGTTGCTGCTCACAGTAAAGATTTGCTGCAGGTTTCTATTGGGAGTGATAACACAGGGTTACTGCTGCTTGGCCAGCAGGTGGATTTCCTCAGTTTTTCCACCTCCCATTCCGACACTGGTAGCATACCTCCAAACTTTTAGGCAGGAGTCACACTGACCGGCTTTCGTACGCGTTTTCTGCACAGAAAAACTGACTTCAACTGAGAACTCATGTTAATCAATAAGCAAGGTCACACTTGAATGCAGATTTCGCATGCAGAAAAAAAACTGACATCTTGCGCAATTTGTCAGTTTTCTCTATAAATTACATTAGCTGCTCTAAGGCAGGGGTCACACTTGTCTTTCAGTTTTCTGCAAAGTGTAGAAACTGAAAGACAAGTGTGACCCCTGCCTTAGAGATAGGAAATAGGAACAAACGGCCCGCCACACCCCTAATTTCATGAGAAAATGTTTTTATTTTAGAATTCAAAAAACATTTCTCGTTTCTATCCTGGTTAATTTCCCTTCATATTACAATTTGAAAATAAGAAATATAGTAGATCAATTTAAAGGATGGGAATAAAGTTTGGCGTCAATTAAACCCATTTTTCAGTAGAGGAAGCAAGAGGAAAATTTGGGAGCTATATTGTAGTCATAGACGGCCTTTGACCGGAGCGATCGCTCAGGGCGCCAGCTTCCAAGTGGGCGCCTATAGCTGGTTACCTATTATGAGGGCACCTACACCTGATTTCTTATACTGGTGGCACCAACACCTGCCTACCAATATACTGGAGGTGCTAAGCCTGGCTACCTATGGGGGGATGGAGACCTTCACCTGACTGACTTCCTATACTGGGGGCACCTATGCTTGGCAACCTATATTAAGGGCCCCTACACATAAGATCCTATACTGGGACACCTATACCTGGCTACCTACCTATATTGAGCGTGATGGTGTTTTTATTTGGGGGGCGCACTGCGGCTATAATGCGTGGAGCAAATTGTCGGTGCTGTGCTATCACTGTCCCACTGATTGTTTTATTCATATTCCTGAATGGTTCTAGCCTTTATTTTTAAGTTTATTCAGGATAATGCACTCTTTCCATCCATTTGTGGTTATTAATTTTATTTTTTCTATTATACATATGTGATGTGTCATTTGGCGTGATGTGTCATGACGTCAAAAATGTTGGGAACCACTGTCCTAGGAGAAATCTCAGGAGAAAAGGTGAATTGCATATGGGCCTGTGTGTGCGTGCGTGCATGTGTGTGCATGCTTGCGTGTGTGTGTGTGCGCACATGCGCGAAGAGGATGAAGGGGGCACAAAAATCAGGTTTCGCTCAGGGCGCTGTGAAACCTAAAGCCGGCCCTGGTTGTAGTATGATCACTACAGTAGTCCTGAGTGATATTATGTAGTAACAGCATCTCCTAAGGTGCTGCACAGCATACCTCCCAACTTTTTGAGATCAGAAAGAGGGACACTTAAAGTGAACCTAAAACGAGTAAAATTATTTAAAATAAACACATGATGTACCTGCAAATTAATATTACATACTAACCTCACCATCAGTTCCTCTCAGGAGCTCACCATTTAAATCTTACACCAATTCATTCCCTTTCAGACAAGATTTTGTCAAAACTGAAATATATCCGTTGTTGTCAGTTATATATCAGTTGCTGTCAGTTATAATTGAAAAGACAACTGATGAGCAAGGTAATGTCAATGTTTCCCTGTGGCTCACGTGGGTGAAAATTACAGTTTAGTACACAAAGAGGGCTGGTTGCCCGGCACCCAGTGGTGGGGGAAGAAAGTGTCTGTTGCACCTATATTTATAAACAAACCCGTCCCTTTAAACGTTGCTGCAACCTGGATCCTTTACATATGGGAGCGTGCAGACAGGCTAAAGGATCAACACAATGTAAACAGAACACACAGAACAGTCCGTGCACCACTTCCTGTAATGCATTTATTCTTCCAGTGTTGCAATGTCAGCAGATGGGTTGGCAGTGGCACATATACATCACAGATTCATGTTGCAAAACATATTTGTAGATACGTCTGACCTGTGCCGTGGATGGGTGCGGGAGGGTGACCAGGGGAAAGTAGGACTGCGCGACAGCCGTTTCGCGCCGGGCGGCGCTTGCTCACGTGCAGTAGTCCTTGGGCCAAGGACTACTGCACGTGAGCAAGCGCCGCCCGGCGCGAAACGGCTGTCGCGCAGTCCTACTTTCCCCTGGTCACCCTCCCGCACCCATCCACGGCACAGGTCAGACGTACCTACAAATATGTTTTGCAACATGAATCTGTGATGTATATGTGCCAACCCATCTGCTGACATTGCAACACTGGAAGAATAAATGCATTACAGGAAGTGGTGCACGGTCTGTTCTGTGTGTTCTGTTTACATTAAAATTACAGTTTAACAGTGCACTGACCAGGAAGCTGTTATGGAGTAATGTCCATTTTCAAAATGGAGGATGGAAAATTCCATCGATCACAGTAGACAAACAGGACGCAGGAGAGATGAAAGAAATTGATGAGTAGACTGCCAGGGAGGTAAGTATGACGTGTGTATGTTAATTTTGACTTTTAATTTTTTTGTTCAGGTTTGCGTTAAGTCACACCCCTGCCACACCTCTAACCACACCCCTAGTCACACATACCATAAAGACTTCATAAGAAAATTATGTTGATTTATTATTTAAACCACACTGGTCCTCTCTATCTTGGATCATTTTCCTTCATATTAACATTTAAAAATATTAAATATATAAATTTAAAGGTTTGGAATAAAGTTTAGAAAGTAGAAAAATACATATATTTACAAAGATCTGTACATCAGTCCTGAAATAGGGCCAAATGAAGAAGTAAGAGCGACAGAGGGACAGTTTGGAGCTTTGGCACAGAATAAGGCAAACAAATTAATATATGACTCCAGCCGTAATAATAAAAGTCCTCCTGGATATATTAGTTTTTGCATTTAAAGAGACACTGAAGCGAAAAAAAATATGATATAATGCATTGGTTGTGTACTGTGAATAATTACTAGAAGATTAGCAGCAAAGAAAATATTCTCATACTTTTATTTTCAGGTATATAGTGTTTTTTCTAACATTGCATCATTCTATAATATGTGCAGATTACACAACACTCAGCATTCATAATGATTCTTTCAGAGCAGTCTGTGAACTAATGACCTCTCCTCTGGCAGAGAAAAAGAAAACAGTTGAGATAATAAAAGTCAGAAAACAGCCCTCTCCAGGACTTTCAAAGTCGTAGAGCTTAATGGATTTATTGCATAGAGATAACAACTGGAGTTTCTTAACTCTTCCTGTACTGGAAACAATTCGACTGATGTATCTGATCTTAATGTTTTATTTCTTAGCTGTACTACACATACAAATCATAATATCATACTTTTTTTTTCGCTTCAGTGTCTCTTTAAAGAGACTCCGTAACAAAAATTGCATCCTGTTTTTTATCATCCTACAAGTTCCAAAAGCTATTCTAATGTGTTCTGGCTTACTGCAGCACATTTTACTATCACCATCTCTGTAATAAATCAACTTATCTCTCTCTTGTCAGACTTGTCAGCCTGTGGCTGGAAGGCTGCCAAGTTCTTCAGTGTTGTGGTTCTGTGATGCATCTCCCCCCTCCAGGCCCCTCTCTGCACACTGCCTGTGTATTATTTAGATTAGGGCAGCTTCTCTCTTCTCTCTCATCTTTTACAAGCTGGATAAATCCTCCTCTGAGCTGACTGGGCTTTCACATACTGAGAAATTACATATAGGCAAAGCTGTCTGCACTCTGCTGCAGGAAGAAACAGCCTGACATTTCAGTGGAAGATAGCTGCAGGGGGAAAGAAACACACAAATGATCTCTTGAGATTCAAAAGGAAGGGTGTATACAGCCTGCTTGTGTATGAATGTATTTTCTATGTGTGGACATACTGTACATCAACCTACTTCCTGTTTTGGTGGCCATTTTGTTTGTTTATAAACAAACTTTTTAAAACTGCTTTTAACCACTTTTAATGCAGCGAGGAGCGGCAAAATTGTGACAGAGGGTAATAGGAGATGTCCCCAAACGCACTGGTATGTTTACTTTTGTGCGATTTTAACAATACAGATTCTCTTTAAAGCAGATCCGATGAAAACGTAACTATAACAAATAATTTGTCTATATATCTTATCTAAAGTTTAGATAGTTTACACAGCATATCTAGCTGCAAACAGCTTTTAAAGTGTATGATTATTTATTCCTGTGATACAATGAGGGCAGCCATGTTCTGTTTGTCACATTGTCACAGGCCTGAGGGGGGAGATGCTATCAGCTTGCCTGTGTGTAAATTCAGTCCCCTCTCCTCCCCCCTCCTCCCCTCTGCCTCTGAAATCTCTGCCTAGTAACCTCCTCCTCCTCCTGCCCAGACTGAGCTCCCATAATCCCCTGCTACCTGGGACTGAGTGCCAAGGTTCTCTGAAAACCTGTGGGCTAGGCTTGTTTAGTTTATAGGGAATTCGAGTATTAAAACAAAACAAAAAAAGTATTTGGCTTGAGGAATGCCCTATAAACAATATGAAAGGAACACAATTATGCAATGAGTAAAAGTTTCTCTTGGATCCACTTTAACCTGCTGAGCGGTCTGGACGAGCTCAGCTCGTCCAACACCGCCAGAGGCTGCCGCTCAGGCCCTGCTGGGCCGATTTCCACCAAATAAAAAGCAGCACACGCAGCCGGCACTTTGCCAGCCGCGTGTGCTGCCTGATCGCCGCTGCAGCGCGGCGATCTGCCACGTGCAGCGGCGAAAGAGGGTCCCCCCAGCCGCCCGAGCCCAGCGTAGCCGGAACAAACAGTTCCGGCCAGCGCTAAGGGCTGGATCGGAGGCGGCTGACGTCAGGACGTCGGCTGACGTCCATGACGTCACTCCGCTCGTCGCCATGGCGACGAGGGAAGCGAAACACGGAGGGCCGCTCATTGCGGCCTTCCGTGTTATTTCTTGCCGCCGGAGGCGATCGGAAGCCTCTAGTGGGCTTTCATGCAGCCAACTTTCAGTTGGCTGCATGAAATAGTTTTTTTTTTATTTAAAAAAAACCCTCCCGCAGCCACCCTGGCGATTTAATCAGAACGCCAGGGTGGTTAAGTGGTTTTCACTTGTTTACAATGTGCTGTGACAGAAAAGAGGGAAGAGAAAAAGCGCCCATGTAAACAGCACCAGATGAATCATCAAAATAACATCAATTTTATTTGGAAACAATTCACACATAAAAACAATTAAAATAACCAATGGTGAGGCAGCGGGGTATAATTAACATTGATACCATAAATAGTATAAAGGTAAAAAATCCTCAAAACCTCAAAATAATTGTGGCAATATAAAGGACATTTAGGCTGGTTTCACAGTGGGACGTTACAGGCGCACAGCAATGAAAAATCAATGGGCTGTTCACAGTGCCCACGTTGCGTTACACAGTAACGCTGCGCCACCAGACAACGTACTGCATGCAGTACTTTCTAAGCGGCAGAGCCGCGTTAGACTGCTTGCACATGCTCAGTACGGATGGGGTTTTTTTATTTTTGGGGCGGAGAGGAGGCGGGGAGAGGCCGCTACGTAGCCAGGCACATGGCTACTTAATATTCACTGCACTTGCAGTGTTTTCTTCTTGGAGCGGCCGCTGATTGGCTGGCGGGACCACGTGATGCGGAGAGCTCCGCTCACGTGGTCTCCGCAGTGCCTCCGACAGAGCAGGCGCACCAAGAGCTGCTTGTAACGCGGCTCTTGGTAGCGTCTTGCTCCAACACCACCAGGCGTTGCGTTAGGGGCACGTTATGCGACCTTAACATCCCCTCTAACGCAACGTCCTTGTGTGAAACCAGTCTAATTCACAGAACATTAAAACCTCACAATCCAATCTGTGTAGAACAGGAATTATATGTACTCAATAATAACACCTTATATAGATGTGTGTAAATATTACATATATTGCACAATGGCCCAAGTCAAAAGTGCCTGAATTGATCAAAATAAAGGAAGCTAAACATCCCCTAGAAATAATGGCAGAATCCGAAAAGATAAAGGGATGGAAGGTACAACAGTGCAAGAGAGTGAAACAAACTCAAGAGGACTTATGTGATCAGTAGGAGAGGGGAGGACAGAGTGACCAGCCGCCGATATAGGCAATTAAATATACAATTCTACACAGATGAGGCAAAACCGATCACAGCTAAAATAAATAATAAGGAGAGCACTGTGTCCCAGGAGCTTACAATCTGCTGTGCACCGGAAGCAACGCACTATGGTGTCCTGCATGGGAGGCTGGCAACTTATTCGTCATTACGGTGATCTGTCACTTCAATCATCACACCGCTCCACCCAGGAAATGATCTCCAGGGAAGGGCCAATAACCCACCAATCAGTTCTTCATTTGTTTACATAATGTTTCCTTGTCAGTATCGGGAACCAGAAACACGCCTGGAAAAGAGCACAAAATGTTAAAGTGGTCTGAAACTCTGACATAACATTCAATAAAAATGTGTTTTCCTACTTTTTATTACTCATACAGTTATATTTGCTTTTGTGCACATGTAATATTGTCTGTTTACAAATTACAAGTTTCCAAAGTGTAGTTTTTCTTACCCTGAAAGCTGGCATTGCATTTTATTATTTTTCTATTATAACTGCTTTTTATTATATATTAAAATCTTCTAATGAGAAATTCTGAACACTGTGCGTGTTTGTTTACATTCCAGTGTTGATACATTTGTTTTCAACAAGTAAAAAGGATACTGTTATCTCCAGTTTGGATGCGGATTTGATGCTGAATAGCAGGACAAAGTGCTTTGTTTAACCATTTCAGTGATGTTCTGCTAGAATTAATTTTTTTCTGGGATAGTAGCTTTGAGGAATCTTTTAAAGCAAAGTAGAAATGCTGGCTTTCAGACCACTTTAAAGGACATCAATACATTTAAAAAGGAACTCCAGTGAAAATAATGAAATTGAAAAAAAGTGCTTAATTTTTAATTAATCATGTATAAATGATTTAGTCGGTGTTTGCCCATTGTACAATCTTTCCTCTCCCTGATTTACATTCTGACATTTATCACATGGTGACATTTTTTGGTAGGTGATGTCACTGGAAGGAGATGCTGCTTGCTTTTTTGGCAGTTGGAAACAGCTGTTATTTCCCACAATGCAACAAGGCTCCCACAGTGTGATGTCAGTACCTCAGTGCTGTGAGGTGCTGACATCACACTGTGGGAGGGGTCTCACCACAATATCAGCCATACAAAGCCCCCTGATGATCGGATTGAGAAAAGGAAAAGATTTCTCATGGGAAAGGGGGTATCAGCTACTGATTGGGATGAAGTTCAATTCTAGGTTATGGTTTCTTTTTAAGTTGTAAAACAATGTACTGTATTTTCATTATCATATATTCTCTTGTAACTATATAGTGCAGAAAAGGATTAAGATGAAATTGGGCCCTAAGCAAGATAGCAATTTTTGTCCACCGCTGAGGGTCACCTGGCTATTTTAGTTCGATTTGTTGGGGCTGGCATCCACCAGGCCCCTACACTCTCTCTAGGCCCTAGGCAGCTGCCTAGGTTTAAGTGTATATACAACGGTCCACAGAAACAGCCCCCAGAACCAGTCTTGGGGATATGCCGGTGCCAAGCCTCGACCGGATTGCTCTAACGGTCCAGGTGCAACCAATTTGAAAGAAAGAGGCGGCACTGCCGGCACACCACTGGCTGCAAACAGTTGCTTGTATTGTGGAACAGACACTAGGAAACTGCCTAGAATTGCCTTGTGGATGATCTTGTTCTTGGGAGGGAGGGAGAACTCCTTAGTGTTAGTTGGGGAAATGTGGAAGTGGGGCAAAAAATAGTTCATGTGTACATGGCTTTTATGAATCAGAGAGGGAAACAGAGAGAGGAGAATTCTAAAATTCTGGTTACCTTTCACATCAAGCAGTATACAGTTACCACGGCTTCCATCAAGTTTCCTAAAAACATACAGCAGCTGCAGACAGACTGTGCAATGAGTTGCAAGATGAGAGGGGCGCCCCAATTGTGATACAATATGTAGTGAGTGAAGGTAAGTAATAGGAATAGTCTGACCTTGTGCTAAGAGGTTAAGATATTTTTTGCTAGACACCAATTAAAAGACAACGCGTTTCATAGGACCTGCTCGCTTCCTCTGGTCAAATCGAGACAGTGTCTGAGCTGTGTGTCTCTGTTTCAGAGCGCCAAAAAATTAGTTATCAAACTGCTGTTTCAGTAATGATATACTGTATTTTTTGGAGTATAATACTCACTTTTTTCCCCCAAAAGTAGGGGATAATAGGTCACTGCGTCTTATAGTCCAAATGCAGGGAGTTCCTGACTTGTGAACGCCTGCCAATACAAACCTTCAACCCGTCACAATGTCGGGGACTCTCTGTACTGTGCCCATGCAGAGGAGGACACAGGGGGACAAATGGAGGACACAGAAAGACACAAAGGGACATAGAGGAGGACATAAGTGAGACACAAAGGGACATAGAGGAGGACAAAGGCGGAAACATGGGGAACACAGGGGGACACAAAGGGCCATAGAGGAGGACACAAGGAGGATAGAGGTGGACACATGGGGGACACTGGAGGACACAGGGGGACACAAAGGGGCATAGAGGAGGATACATGGGGGACACAAGACATACAAGGGGGCGTGAGGTACAAAGGTGGCATAATCCACAAGATGCCCCTTCACGATGGATGCACCAGGTTTAGTATATATATTTTTGTCCCTGGTTTTAGTCCTCTAAACCTTGGTGCGTCTTATGGTCAGCAGCGTCTTATAGTCTGAGAAATACAGGTACTGATTATTGTATTAACCACCCTGGCGTTCTATTAAGATCGTCAGGGAGGCTGCGGGAGGGTTTTTTAAAAAAAAACTATTTCATGCAGCCAACTGAAAGTTGGCTGCATGAAAGCCCACTAGAGGGCGCTCCGGAGGCGTTCTTCCGATCGCCTCCGCCTCCGGCGGCCAGAAGGCCTTCCGTGTTTCACTTACCTCGTCGCCATGGCGACGAGCGGAGTGACGTCATGGACGTCAGCCGACGTCCTGACGTCAGCTGCCTCCGATCCAGCCCTTAGCGCTGGCCGGAACTTTTTGTTCCGGCTACGCTGGGCTCAGGCGGCTGGGGGGACCCTCTTTCGCCGCTGCATGCGGCGGATCGCCGCGCTGCAGCGGCGATCAGGTAGCACACGCGGCTGGCAAAGTGCCGGCTGCGTGTGCTGCTTTTTATTTGAGCCAAATCGGCCCAGCAGGGCCTGAGCGGCAGGCTCCGGCGGTACTGGACGAGCTGAGCTCGTCCAGACCGCTCAGCAGGTTAAAGATGAGTTAATGTCCATACGTCGTCAGGTGAATCATCAGGTTGTCAGGAGAATCTGATCAGAGAGAGATCTGTCGCAACTCCCAGCATCCTCCACAGCCACCTCATTACCGTGAGTGTCTGACATTTCACACAAACGTGCCTGGTGCCATGTGTACAGGCACTCACTAGCAGGGTGACAGCAGAGAACTCTGGGAACCGTGCCAGCGGGACAAGAGAGAATTTGCACACCGTGAGCACCCAGCGTCTTATTTTACACTTGGGGGACAGCAGCCGGGGGTCCATCATGTACGTTGGTTGTCTTCATATCAAACGCCGTTAGTGGCAAACACCCGATTGAGGACTTTCGACTGAGATTTTCGAGGAAATGTCCATTCGACCGATTTGTCCTAAAATCGATCAAATCATCTATTGGGTGGACCAATTTTGATTCCATAAAATGATGGGATTGGATTGTCGATCGGCTTGCAAAATTGCTAAATGTATGGCCACCTTTACTCTTTCCAATACTGTTTATGTCCATAAAGTGAACATGAGACAAAAGTCGTCTAAGGTGTTATACTCACCTGGGGCTTCCTCCAGCTCCCTTGAGACTGCTTGGTCCCTTGCCGGCTCCCCCGACGCTCCTATTCCATGCTGGATGACCTGGACTTGGCCACCCAGCGAGGGACAGGAGTGGTCCGAGGAGCTGGTGAGGGACCAAGCAGTCTTAAGGGGGCTGGAGGAAGCCCCAGGTGAGTAAAACATCTCAGACAACTTTTGTCTCAGGTACACTTTAATTCTAAAAGGGATCTAATCCATAAGCAAGCTGTGTTTGCCATGTCTTACCTGAGTGAAAATGCTTCTGTGTGTCTGATCTCGGCTGCCCACACTCTCCTGCGATCTCTCCCTCAGTATCTTCTGATGAAGGTCCTGGACTCTCTCCAGTTCTTTCTCAGGGTAGAACGCCGACATCACCAATATCTTGATTTGTATCAGGAAAGAAGAGATCAACCCAAAGAAGACCAGCACACTCGTTAATACTGATAGTGGGATCCAGGAGGCGGAGAGAGCTGGGACCGGGATACACTGAGGCTCAAACAGGTTGATGCGGATGTTGGAAGCGAGTGTTTCTGAATTCCTGGGGATATTGAATGTAGATAAGTCCACATGTTTGTCCTGCATGATGGAAACAGGAAGGTGAAAAGGGAAAGAAATCATATTTAGATATTACAGACCCTCTTGATCAACATAGATTGTGAAGAGAAGGAGTATGCAACTGACGACTGCATAGATTTACATTGCTTTCCACATAGATATCTTAGTGTACTGTCTGAAGGAAAAATGACTGAATATATATATACAGTATACAGTAGGAAGCAGGAAATTTGCGCATGAGGCAAGTGGACAAAAAGGGCAACACCATTCACTCCCATAATAAATATCATTTGATGGGCGCCGAACAGGAAAAAAGCGTGCCCGAGGATTATTAACTTTTTTAAACGGCACCTGGAGATAATTAACATTTTCAAACTGCGGTTGTGATGATTAAGTTTACAAAATGCGCCTGTGATATACTAAACATCTGTATCATATTTAACTAAACCGTTATTTAAAATGTTATCACTTACTCTTTGTAAAACATTATTATCCACATAATAAAGCGATCAGTACGTAACGTAAATTGTAATATATTTTTCACAGTCACTATTTGTAAAACATTATTATCCACACAATTAAGAGATCAGTAAGGGGGGGGGTCTTATGGTTAGGCACCACCAGGGGGGTCTTAGGGTTAGGAACCACCCGGGCGTTAGGGTTAGGCACCAACAGGGGGTCTAAGGGTTAGGCACCACTGGGGGGGGGGGGGGGTCTAAGGGTTAGGGATAGGTAGAGGGAGGTTTCAGTGAGAAAGTAGGGTTAGGCTTAGTTGTAGTAAAATGTTAGGGCTCTTTCACATTAGGGCAGATTTTCTGCGTTTCAACGTAACGGGTAAAGTTTGCGTTACCCAAAGTAAAATGAAAGTCCATAGACTTTCATTTTAGCTTTCACATATAACGCAGCCTTTTTGTGCATTGCGTTACACTGCACCCAGGCGCAGTTTTTCGGCCGACGCTAGCTTTATGCGTTACAATGTTAGTCAATGTAAAACGTACACTATGCGCGTTTTTAATCTGTTAACGCAGGCAATCAGTTCCAGAGTGCAACAGAGGAACAATGTAGAAAGTTAAGAAAAACAAATTACCTGCGTTTTTCTATGTGCTGTAACGCACTGAAAGCGGATTAAAAACGCACACTCACTGCAGTGCAACGCATATCAAAACGCATTAAAACGCATACAACAAAACGTATGCTTTGAGCGTTCTCCAACGCAAGCTCTGATGTGAAAGAGCCCTTAGTAATAGATACTACTGTTTTACTACAGTTATTACGAGCGTACTTATATTTTTTTTTTATTGTTATAAACAATATTTTCAGATAAATGAAGGTTATCCTACATAATAATGTTCAAGTGTCTCTGCGTCCCTGCACTTCCTGTGTGTGTGTGTGTGTGTGCCGTGTTTTGCGCTACTGCGCATGTGCAGAAAGGGAAAGAGAGAGACACTGAGGAGAGCTGAGGGAGGACGGGGCCAGAAGGGGCAGGCGTATGTGCACGCGGTGGGCATGCGCACGGGACGGGCACGCACGTGCGCGCAGTGGAGTTTTGACAGACCTAGCCCGTTTTTAAACGGGCTAAGGTCACTAAGTACACAATATTATACAATCATAATGATTATACATATATTATCGTTTTTTAACAAACATAATTATAAGTTCCACTTTTAAAACAGGGAAGATTATCGCATTCACAATTTGCGATTTCATAGGTATTATTAAAGGTTTTTTAATTTGTAAAACATTATTATAAACGAAATACAACACAATATTTTTATATAATTGGTATTACCGCTTATTGCTTACACCACGCGCACTTTTTTTTCCGACGCCCTTTTTGATGGACGCTATACTGTGTATAAAAAGTAAATGAAGCACAGATTATAGTGATGCATACACATATATACTGCATCAAACACATAAAGTGGATTAAGGAGAAGAAATATTAATCCATGCATCCGTTATAATCCAGTATCCACAGCAGTGTTACAAAACTGATAGAAACGCAGGTCCTACGGTAAATTGCAAATGATCAGTATAGGGCAATATCAAATGTAGGTCTAGAGCACTGTAGTGAGAGCTATATGTAGGCTGCCATATTTATTTCCTTTTAAACAATACCAGTTGCCTGGCAGCCCTGCTGGTCTATTTGGCTGCAGTAGTATCTGAATGACACCAGAAACAAGCATGCAGCTAATCTTGTCAGATATGCCAGAAACAACAGATCTGCTGCATGCTTGTTCAGGGTCTATGGCTAAAAGTATTAGAGGCAGAGGATAGCAGGATAGCCAGGTAACTGGTATTGCTTAAAACAAAATAATTATGGCAGCCTCCATATTCCTCTCACTGCAGTTGTCCTTTAAGGCTTTCTTAACCACCTGAGCGGTATGGACGAGCTCAGCTCATCCATTACCGCCGCGGTGGATTGCTCAGAGCCTCAGCCCCTGGAGGGTCTTTTTAGACCGAATTTTCGGAGGAGGTGTAGCTAGCACTTGGCTAGCTATACCCCCGCCGGCCTGCTCTGATCCCCCCGATCGCCGCTGTTTTATACATTCACCCCCCCTACCCCGGAGCCCGCGCCGGCGCAGCCTCTCCATAGCCTCCAGGGGTCGCAATGGTGGTGATCGGAACTGCGCATGACGTCATGACATCGGTGACGTCAGACATTATGCCCGATCGTCGCCATAGCAACGCCTGAAGCTATGGCGGAAGTCTCGGCCATAGCAGGATCGCGGCCAGGTAAATATCGCTGTCAGCGAGCGGAAGGAGGGGGACAGTGCCGGGGGACTTGGAGGCAAAGTGTAGCTAGCCTAGTGCTAGCTACACCAACAAAGACACATTTAAAAAAAAAAAAAACTGCCACCCGCAGCCACAATTAAACGAACGCCAGGGTGGTTAAGTCCATAGTAGACCTAAGATGAAAAACACACACACTCCTTAATGATTACATGCAAAATTAATTTTGCACTATGATTTTGCATTGTAATTGCAAACTTTGTTACAAATTTACTTTTATAAAAAAAAATCTAAAAAAAGAAAAATCACTATTCTCATGGGAACCTTCTATTGAAGTCCCCTCAGCAGGACACCTCTTGTGTACAGTTTTTACCACTTTAAACAATCGCAAAAGATCATTTTCAAGTGGACCTGAACTCTTGCACAAGGCAGAAGTAAAACACAGAGAAACTCACCCTCTATGTATTTAGAGAGTTTAGCCTGTCTAATTTCCCCCTCATCTGTGACTAATCACAAGGATAATTTGATTTCTGAGCTCCGCAGAGCAGCTAATTTGTAAACATAGGATGATAACCCTATGTCTGCTTTCATGAAAGCAGGAAGTAGGCACACTGGAGATTTATTGCAGGATTTGTATCAGCTGTAACAAAGAAATGTTTGTCTTTAAAGGTTATTATGCTGCTGCTTATCTTTTAGAGCAGAAAGGAAGTTCTGAGTTAATGTCCGCTTTAACCTGTTGTCGACCGCTCCATGGCGCAAACGCGCCGGCAGCCCCAGGCCCACTCCATTCCAATTGGCGTGAAGTCCTGGGGCGGGGTTTTGCAGCGGTCTAAGGCAGCGCTGTACTGGGAACAGCCGTGTGACACGGCTGTCCCCCTGGGAGGCACTAAAGCGATCGCTGATGCTGCCGATCGCGCTAATTGGCTGGCGGGGGGGGGGGGGAAGTGATGAAAAAAATAGTAAAATTATTCTAAAAAATAAAGATAAATAAATAAACAAACATCCCTGCAGGGACCAGACTCCACCAACAGAAAGCTCTGTTGGTGGGCTGAAAAGAGGGAGGAGGGAATCACTTGTGTGCTGAGTTGTACGGCCCTGCAGCGAGGCCTTAAAGCTGCAGTGGCCTGATTAGTAAAACATGGCCTGGTCACTAGGGGGGTTTAAGCCTGTGGTCCTTAAGTGGTTAAAGTGTGCACTAAGCTGAACAATCTAAGCTAAAACTACCCAATAAAATACTTACAATAAAGCTCATGGTTATTGGAATGTCAACTGATCCCAGACCTTGAAGGTTTTTGGCCACTGTAGCAATGAACCAGTACAACATGAAGTCTAAAAATGAAATTAAGCTCCATATAAAAATGTTGGTCAAAATAGGGAGGAAAAACAATGCCATGCTCTGCTTTTGTTTTCTTGACATTTTCAGGCTTGAAATTCTGATGAATTTGTTCTGCTCCGTCTTGCTGAGCGGCAACACACACCTCTCGCCTCGCTGCCGTTTGTTTTCATCATATTGCAGGAATTGTTTTGTAATATACATATTATTTGTTTTCTTCTTAACCAGAAATGCTTTAAAAAATAACCAGCTACCTATCAAGAGGATGAAAACCCCAAGAACGAGAAAAACAATATGGCCAACAAATGTTATTATATCAAGCATGGCGGAGATATTTGAAGACGTCGTCAGGATGTGAACTTTTGTCTCGTTGAGTAGAACTTTAAGTTTCTCATCAGAAATAGTCATACGGCATTGAAAATGATCAGAAAAGCTGACAATGATATTAAAGGGGTTGAAAAATTGTTCTTTGGCATGAAGATAGACCCGGCGGATCATGTCTGAGTAATTCTTGAAGGGCATCACTTTCAGCAGAGAAAGCTTGACTTCCAGATTGCAGATGATGCAGTCTGCCACGATTTTTAGATTTCCCAAGATATTTTTTACATTGTTAAACACAACAATGCTGGTTCCAACAGTGATGAGGACATTCCTGCCTTCTCTCATACCGCAAGACAAAAGGAACAGGACACTCATGCAACGCACCGACTTAAAAATATAAGCAAAAATCGATACGGTCAGGCCAAGGGAAAAGGTTGAAACCAGTTGTATGCGTCCAAGCCCTACTTTTGATAAGATCGATACCAAAATCAGACAAGTGCTGACTGTTAGTCCAAACAGGAGGCAAAGGAAGCCAAACCAAAGCCGGTTTTTCCACCCACATTCATTTCCAGAGATAAAAATTTTGCAGCTTTTTGAAAACACTGCTGACATTTGTTTCAGTTGAACCATTTTAGAACTGGCAAAAAGCTTGTAAAACAAAAACGTTCAGAAAAAAAAAATCACAACATTTCTTGTCAGGAGTCCAAGAATCGCAAATCCTGAATGGCCAACGTGCTTGAAAGTATCATCAATGAAAGACAGAAAGACGGTTTTGCTCGCAGGACAGTCCGCTCGTAACTGATTGTAAAACTCTGAAAGGCGACAGTTTGGTTTAAGTATTTTCTTCATGGAAAAACAAAAAAGGAAGGCAGGCGGACAGAGAAGAGAACTATAACCGCTGCTAGCAATGATTCACCAAAATACCCATTTGTACGCAGAATAATGGGGAAGTTGCTCTGAATCTTAAAAATGGGAACTGCAGATTTTTTATTAAGGGGAACCTGAACCAAGTAAAATTATTTAAAATAAACACATGATGTACCTGCAAATAAATATTACATACTTAACTCGCCATAAGTTCCTCTCAGAAGCTCACCATTTGCTTCTAACATTGATTCCTTCCAGTTCTGACAAAATTTTGTCAGAACTGAAATATATTTCCCACAATACAGCACGGTTCACAAACAGCGAACTGTCATGACCATGGTCATGATGACATCACACTGTGGGAGGGGTTTTCCCACAATATCAGCCACACAGACGTCCCTGATGATCTATTTGAGAAAAGGTAAAGATTTCCTGTGGAAAGGGCGTATCAGCTACTGATTGGGATGACGTTCAATCCTGGGTTAGAGTTCTGTTTTAAAAATGAATTAAGGAATAGGAAAAGAGATAGAAAATAATAAAGATAAAATAAAAGATAAAGATAAAAATAAAAAGGAAGGTCTCAGGAGTGGCTCCCAGTGCCAGTTCTCTCACTCATCTATTAGCACAGAAGTCTACAGTCAGCATCTACAGTATACCACCACTAACGGTCATCACATTTTAAAGAGGACCTTTAACTAAGATTTGAACTTCATTCTATTCATTATCTGATACCCCCTTTCCTACAAGAAATCTTTACCTTTTCTTGAATAAATTATCAGTGGGGTCTGTATGGCTGATATTGTGGTGAAATCCCTCCTACAGAGTGATGCCATGACCATGGTCCTGACAGTTTGCTGTCTGTGAACCTTGTTGCATTGTGGGAAATAATGGCTTTTTCCAACTGCCAAGCATGCAATATCTCCTTCTGTGCATAGAACTCTCAGTAATGAACATTACGCACAGATCACATGGCAGAACTAAAGATGTCACCACCAGTGATACATTTCAGAATGGGTATTGATGAATACTGCTGTGCATGTGCTCATTTGTACTGCAAAATCATCTTTCTAGCTTTTAAAGTTTTTGAGATATTCACATTTTTATAAAGGTCAAAAGTTCACTCAGCCTTAATCAGTCTTTGCAATGTTGTAGGGGGGTTGAGTGAAGTTTTTTGACCTTTATAAAAATTTGAATATCTCAAAAACTATAAAAGATAGAAAGATGATTTTTGCAGCACAAACGAGCACATGCACAGCACTACCCATGCATACCAGTTACATGTCTGTACGTTTTTTGTACGGGGGCTGGGTGATGTTACTGTTTTGGACAACAAGTGCTTTAGTCTTCAAAATAAATGCAGCACAAATCTTATTTTTTGCAGCACCAATGGGCACAAATGTAGCACTAACCAAATATGATGGAATTTTTATTTGTGCTGATTGTAGGGGGGCCAGCTTCATGGAGCTTGTGTTTTCAGAGTATGTTTGAAGGTTTCCAGGCTCGGAGCATGATGAACAGGCTGTGGGAAAGAGTTCCAAAGGATAAGGACAGCCCGTGAGAAGTCCTGGATAGTTGCCACACTTGTTATCGGACTCCTAACAGCTGTGGGGTCACCACGGGTAAGGGAAGAGACGACAACAGGGAAACACCTATACACACACGTTGGAACTGTGCGTAGCTTAACAATACACCTAATGATATTGAAACAAGCTTAAAGTGGAATGAAACCCAGCATTTCTTCTTTGCTCTAAAAGATTATTTACAGCATATAATATACTAACACAATTTTTTTTTTTAGTAAAACAGCATTCAAAGGATTAAATCACAGGACTGACTTTTTCTCCTGCAGGGGCAGCCGCATTCGAACTGCTGATAACCTTATCTTGTGTTTACATTCTTCACTTGATACAATTAAGTCAACATTCTCTGACTGTGCAGAAACTTCTGCTAATGAGTCCTGAACTGAAACACTGCTCAGAAATCAGTGCTGGCTGCATTTACAATAGAAATACAACATACTGGTCCAAGCCTCTATCCCATAGAACCACATTAATCCCCGCCATATACTGATAAGGACCAACAGTCTAAAACAGGCTGTCTGCATGTTGGGTTGATTTGGCTTTATAAAATGTATACGCTATAGGCTTGCTATACACCAGTGGTTCTGGATGTAAGCCTGGCTTCAGAGGCATAAAGAAATCATTAGAATCTTCAGTAGCGGTGCATTGTGGGTAAATTGCTCACTTAAAGCTGAATTATCGCAAACTCCTTCTGTTTTAAGAAGGCAAACTACACTGAGCAATGCTTTTAGTAGGAGGGCTTTTTGGTCTCTTTAGTCCCCTATTCTTGCCTACTGGTTTTGGGTCGCTCTGAGCTGCCTGGGTACTCTGTTTTCCCTCTGTATCTGAATGTCTTACATGCATGATATACATGTGAAACATACGTGTTATAAAAATACATAGTGTATTCACACTGCTAGGTATAGAAAGATCTGGGATGGGCTGTGTACGTTCACAAACAGATACGCAGTGTTCATTCACACATTACAGGTCATTAAATCATTTTCATTCATTTTCTCTCGTCGCTGCACTTATCCAATTGTGTCTTGGGCTGTCAGTCGGAGTCATTTCTGTGTTTCCATAGCAAAGCTGATGTGCTGCTCACAAGTGAGTCCCTCAGACAGGCAGGCAGGCAGCACCCGCCGAGCAAGCTGTAGTTATGACATCTCCATGGGATGTGAGGCGTGCTCTGTAATTTCCTGCCACAGGAATGGGAACTGGGGGAACATCATTTGCCACAATTGGCTATTTAGCATTAAAAGCTGAATATGTAACAGGATCAAAGAGTCTTCATGTAAGAGGAAAGGCTGGGAGGTCAGCCTGCCTACAACATGTACTGTGGAGCAAATAGATTAAATCTCCAAGGTGTTTTTTTTTGTTATTATTATATGCATTGCATAAAACAGTTATTAAATGAATTAGGCATTACAGTAATTTTTTTTTTGTTAACCTTTTCCTCCTTCCTGAACAGACCATAGTAGACTCCCTCAGCCAACACATTACTGGTACTTGCAACAGCTTGGAAATCACAGAGGCTATCGTTTGAACCCATGGGCGTAGCAATCACCCCTGCGACCCCTGCCATCGCAGGGGGGCCCCTTCTCCTCCCTCTCCCCAACCGCAAGTGCAGCCAATTAGCAAAGAAATCTCCGCATTCACTCACAAAAACCGTGTGCTAGAGCATGTTTAATTTTCTCCTGCTTCCTCCTTCCTGTTTCACAGCAGAACACTCTCTCTCTGCTGCCATTCGCCGGCTCCTGATCACATGACACGCATGGGGTTCGGGGACAAAGGAGGCCCCATGCTACCCTTTTTTGCAGGGCGGCCCTATTAAGTCTAGTTACGCCCAGGGCCGGTTTAAGCAACAATGGGGCCCCAGGGCAAAATAAACCTGGGGGGCCCCCCAACAGATACCCCGGAGCAAAAATTGGCATTAAGGGACCTTTTTTGCAGCTGGTATAGTCAGGGTTTGAAGCCCCAATCGGTCGGAGATCCACATTCTGGCTACCCCAGCCTGCATGGGGGACAAGGGGTAAAAAAGTTTCAGTAGGGGGGACCCCACATAATTAAAAAAAAAAAAAATCCCACACTCTAAACATAAAAAAAATTGGAAAAACAGGAAAAAAATGCCAGGGATCTTCATACAGCCATATTGCGGCTGTATAACGATCCCTGGCCAAAGCGCTGCGGCTGCGTATGGACCCCCTGGAAACCCCGTCAGGAAATGTATTGCTCTTTCTTTTGATACATGTAAAATTACACTACTGTTAGGTACTGAAAGTGACATTTACCGCATTTAAAAGTATACTTTTTTCTTCGAAACTTTAAAATCGATTTTCTCAAAACTTATAAGGTCTTTTTGAAAAATTGTTTTTTCCTCTTATTCCCGGTTTCAATATTTTTATAAAAGGATTTTCAAATTTTTACAGTCATATTAACAATGACATTTGTGCTGAGTTGTTAACTGAACATACATGAATATATATGGGCATGCATAAGTATACAGCTTATAAAATAACAATATAAAGAAAAAGAACAGTTTGCATAGAAGTATAAGTCATACCATCAACAATACTTGATCAAGATGTTATAATCAAGGTTATAATCAAGATTATAATTGTAGTTGTGAGTCGCTTATCTGCAACCAGTGACAGCATAAAAACTTTATTCAAATGTTATAATTTCTCAGTGGTTGCTTGATAATTTTTCCCTAGCACCTAACATTGATAGGTGTTCGAGTAAAGGTCTATGTATTACACAGGCATTTCCTTTCCTCTTATTCCCAATGATCTCCTTAACATATCCTGCAAATTTAGGGTTTCTAGAATTTAAGGTGGATTTGCTATTAACCATTAAAGTCGGCTGTTTTTTAAATGTGTATTTTTTTTCCTTTGAAACTTTAAAATCGATTTTCTCAACAACTATAATTTGAATTTTTTTTCCTCTTGTAGCCACTGGGGGCCCCTACAAGTTCTGGGGCCCTGGGGCAGCTGCCTCCTTTGCCTCTATGGTAGCACCGGCCCTGGTTACGCCCCTGTTTGAACCGGTCAGAAACAGGCCCAAAAGGATATTATTTTTCTAAAAGCAAGGATGGAAGATAAGAGGGAACAGTTCTATAAAATCTGGTACCCACTTGTTGTTTTCCTCCTCAGACAGGAAAGAAGCACCTGAATCAGAGATGCCCTCCATAGCGTAAAACCATATGTAAATTTATAACAAAAGACAATTAGCATGTAAGCTCGAATTATTGAATTATTAGGAAAACAAAAGATTGCTTTTTGTTTTCAATAGCATTTTAGTAAGAGGGCTTTTTGGTCCATTGTAGCTCCTTACACACTCCTCGGAGTTCTGGTTCACCATGAGCTTGCTGGGTTCTCTGTACCATTGAATTATTAGCATACCATGACACCTCTGAGCCCAATAGGACAGCACAGTGGCATAGTGGCTAGAGCTCTCGCTTTGCAGCTCTGGGTTACCTGTTCAAATCCCAGCCAGGACACTATCTACACAGAGATTATATATTCAGCCTGTGTCTGCGTGGGCATTCTCCGGGCACTCTGGTTCTTCCCACATCCCAAAAACAAACTCACAATACATGCATAGACATAGGACTATGGTAGGGATTAGATTGTGAGCCCCTCTGAGGGACAGCTAAGGGACATGACAACATACTCTGTACAGCGCTGCGGAAGATGTCAGCCCTGTATAATAACATAATAGATACATACACAACCGATGGTTAGTCAATCTGTGGCCTGTCTCACATGGTGGGGATTTTTGTGTCAGTTAGCACTATGCTGGTGTGCTACTTGTGCTAGCAGCAGTGGCATAGCTAGAGATTATGAGGCACCATAGCAAAGCTTTCATGGGGCCATCAGATGCAGGCAGTCTTGAGCAATGCAACCTGCCCCTACCCCATGGACATACTTCCCAACTTTTTGAAATGAGAAAGAGGGAGAATTAAGCCACGCCCCTGCCACACCCTGATCACTCCCCCATCACACCCCTAGTCACACATATCATAAAGATTTCATATGAAAAATATATTGGTTTATAATTCATACTACACTGGTCCTTTCTATCCTGGTTCATTTTCCTTCATATTAACATTTTAAAATTAGTAATATATCAATTTAAAGGATGTGCCGGCCAACATAACGTTTGGCTTGGCGCCCTGGCACCCTATTTGCATACGTCCAAGGTAAGCTCCTAGACTGGGTATCTACTACCACCCCCCACTATACTCCTCAGGGCCGGTTCTAAAAACAATGGGGCCCCCGGGCAAGATTAACCACGGGCCCCCCAATAGACACTCCCCAATCAAAAATCGTCAGTAGGGACCCTTTGTTGCATCCAAATTTCCACCCAAGGACCATGAGGCAGGGGCTGACACCATCTGGCTAGGCTGAAGACTCTGCAGGGACACCGGGGAACAACATTTAAGTTGGGGGGAGACACCTTGCGGGCCCCTGCAGGCTCTGGGGCCGTAGGGCAATTGCCCCCTTTGCCTCTATGGTAGCGCCGGCCCTGATACTCCTAACAGACAGCGCAACTCTGCACTGCCTGCACTCAGCCTCTAAATATACCCTAAGGGCAGTGCTGCCTGCACTTAGTTTTTATATACAGATAGAACCTTCTATAGCCATACAGGCAGTTCCTGCTTGAACACCCTAATAGGGGTCCCAAATACTATGCCCACACCTCAGCCCCTCCTGCTATACAGTCTTAAACCTTACACTCGCCCCCAGTCTCATACCCTTACACTTCCTCATCCCTTGGCCACCTGCAGTCATACCTCTCACTGCTTTGGTCCCCCCCCCCCCTTTTTTTCCTATTATACCATACAACTTACCAACATATTAGCTAGACCACTCTGATACGTCAGAACTAATGTATATATGCCCTGTTAACTATTTTTATATGTTTTTGAACCCGATAAGGATAAATGTTTTTTCTAGGATCGACTATCAGTACAGCCTTCTTATTGTTTATGTTTATTTATTTTATTTATTGGTGTGTCTTTTATCTATTTTATTTATTGTAACATTTTAAGTTTACATAATGCCGAGCGTCCAATTGGTTTTATTTGTTTACTTTCTTAGTACCTTTACTTGACCTGAGGAAGCGGTTTGTACCGCGAAACACGTTGTCCGAAGTGCTTTATCTCAATAAAACAATCTAATTCTTCACCAAGTGACGTCTCTTTATATAAGGGAACATCGAACATATTACAAGGGCGCCTCCTATTCTTCTCGAAATACGACTTTGTATTACCCCACCAGTGGGGTCCTTCACGACTATCCAGAAGTGAAGCCTTTTTCCAAAGAAGCAGCGACCAATCCTCTAAAAGACCGAATGGGGACGGTACTTCCCTACATGCCATACAGAGTGGTTGCTTTTTTAGCAACCCACACTTGTGAGTATAACTACTATTCTTACTTTTAAGCCATTTGACCTGAAGATAATACACCAGAAGGGCTCCTGGTACCCCTGCGGTTTTTTTCTTTCTCTCCTCTGTACTTGTTACAGCCCCCGAATTTAAAGGATGGGAATAAAGTTTAGAGTCGATCAAACATTTTTAGTAGCGGTATGTATATATATACTGTATGTGTATATATATATATATATATATATATATATATATATATAATTTACATAGAAAGAGAGACAAAGTCCTGACATATGAGGAGGAAAGAGGGACAGAGGAACAGGGCTCCCAAAGAGGGACTGTCCCTTCAAAAGAGGGACAGTTGGGAGCTATGTGCCTATGGGTGTAAGTTGATTTGGCAATTTACAGTATCATGCAATCTACACTTCATATGTTAATAGTGAATACATCGCGTGGGCCCCCTCTGCTCCAAGCCCCCATAGTAGCTGCTATAGCTATTGCTACGTCCCTGGCTAGCAGGAGATGGATAGTTTCTTTTTTTCCCCCCTGAAAATGGTGATGCATGACAGATTGTGTTGTATGCCTTTATAATCTGTTTCCGTGCTGTTTTACCCATAATATAAATAACACACTTTATAGTGCATAATGGAACCCAGCTACAACACACTGTGCAGCTCACTTACACTCCATTAAGCATCAACTCCCACCCAAGATTGCCTGCAATTTCCCTCACTCTGTATGTTGTGTCTTAGTGTGTTTGTTTACAGTATGTTTAAGACAATTTCCATTCATTGTATATAATAAGAGCACACTGCATAAGTACTGAAAACACTCAAGCTGAGCTCCAGACTCTAATGAGTGCATTGTGTGAATTGAAGTTTCTTTTTTCCAGTTTTGATATTTAACCACTTCGCATTCCAAGGCTTTTCCCCCTTAAAGTGAACCTCCAGACTAAAAATCTACTCAGCAGCACTGAAAAGGCTTGGTGTTTCTTTAACAGTTTCACAGCATCAGAACCTTGTTTGGTTCTTTTCCGTTAGCCGGGCGCATCCACTAGGTGGCGATAACTCCACCAGAGTTACATCTTCCCCTACTATCCATGGCGGCCTGGAGGGGGAATAGTAATTAACGCCACCTGGTGGTTGCACCTGGCTAACGGAATAGTACCCTTTGTTTTTCTTACTCAAGCCTCATTTTTAGCTGCACAGAATAAAACTGCCCGGGCATTTCCCACCTGATGCTGTGCAAAGCATGATGGGATTTCTGATGTTGTTCTTCTTCTGTTTTTTTTTTTTTTTTTAATTTTGAATTCGAGATTTGAAGCCTAGCACACAGCTGGGAGGGGTGATCAGGACACAGGACAGTTGGAACTGTGTCTCATGCTCCCTGTCACCTCCTTTCAACCAAAAAGATGGCTGCCCCCATGAAATCACAAACATTTGCCTGTTCTTTTAAAACAGGGTGGGTAAGAGATTATATTACCTATCTATTTTAATTAACATAACTAATGTAACTTAATAACAGTATGTTTGTTTAGGCTGGAGTTCCTCTTTAAGATCCCTGACAATTTGGGCATTTCAGCGGTCACTGTTGATATAGCAATAACTTTTTTTTAGCAGTTAAGCCATCAATGTGATACTCATGTAGTTTCATTCAGGATAATCTAGGCTTACTTTGGGTAATATTTGTTTTCAAGAATTATTTTATTTTTTTAAGCACTTTATAGCGAAAAATTAGAAAATATTGCAGAAAATACAATTTTTTTCATATTTCACCCCTCACAAATTTCACATGATAAGTGCCACAGTTATAAAACATCTCAAAATATGTTCCTTGTCTTTTTTTGGTTAAAATGATACCCTACATGCCCTATTTCATCACTCGTTGGGAATGTGGTGTACCATTATCGCCAGCTTGTGCGTTTGCAGCGATTGAATACGAGCCCTATGGCGCACAGTTTGGGGACTCCAGTGCTGTACAGAAACATTACTAGGCAACAGCTCAGTGATGCATATATACAGTGTTGTGTCCCGGAGTTGTTGCCCTAGCGATCGCACCTGATCACTACAGGCGGCAGCCATTACCGACGGTCACTAATCTTAGGGCTAAGTTTAGGTGACACAAGGGGTTAATTAGTTGGGCAGGAGTCAATTTTTTTCTTGGGGGGGGAGAGAAACACTTTATTAATAAATAGGGACACTGTCACTTTTTTTTTTCATTTTTCCCCCCTTGCTTTTATAAATGAGTGCTGCTAGTTGCAGTACTCATTCACTGTTAAATGAATGCACGCATGTGCACGAGTGTGCACGGGGTCGACAGAGGCACGCGCAGGAGCACTCAGCAGTGTTTTAACTGCAGGACGTGAATGTCATGTCCTGGAATGTACAGGGGGCAATTAGGACCTGAAATTCATGTGTCCCCCTTACTCATCATGACCTCGGCCCACGTCAGGGCCGCGCTCCTCTCCTGCTACGAGAGAAAGCACGGCCGGGCATGTGCAGTAAGCCGAAGCCGCTCCTACACGAGTGGCCCCAGCTTACTGCACATACTGTGCGGCCGCGCTGATGGACGAGGAGGTGCGACGCCCTGATATGGTTGGTGACAATGGTTTGCCGCTAATCTTTGGGGGGGGGGGGGGGGGGGGTGGCCAGTGACGGGGGACAGCAGACCACCAAGGGAAGCCTCAATAGGATCCTGAGGCTTCCCTTTCTTTAGGTAAGTATTGCACTTTAAACAATGCAAATTGTATGGTTGCCCCGCTACTGCGCATGTCGACAAGGAGATCCTCCTGGTGCTAAGTTGTATGGCGGCCGTGCAGCACACTGTTAAAGCTGCAGTGTGCTGAATTGTAAAAAAAATAGCCTGGTCACTAGGGGGGTATAAGCCTGTGGTCCTCAAGTAGTTAACTGCTTAATGTCCGCTCCACGCCGATTGGCGTGAGCGGAGCGGCAGCCCCAGGACCACTCCATGCCAATTGGTGTGGAGTCCTAGAGGCAGAGATTGCAGGGGATCGTGCGTATCCCCGCTTCAATGACGGAGCTATCAGCCTCCACTAGGAGACTGTTAGACGCCTAACAGATGTCTACTTACATGGTACAGCGATGTACAGGTGTCAGCCGTGTGACACGGCTGTCACTCTGAGAGGCAGCGATCCGCTGTCATAGGCTGAAGCCTATGACAGCCTATCACGCTGATTGGCTGGCGGGGAGAGGGAGGGACAGGGAAAAAAATAATTTAAAAAAAGGGGAAATTTAATATAAAATTAAACAAATAAATATTTGTGAAAAAAAAAATAAACAATGGGGGAGCGATCACAGCCCACCAACAAAAAGCTCTGTTGGTGTGCAGAAAAGGGGTGGAATTACTTGTGTGCTGAGTTGTGCGGCCTGCACCGAGGCCTTAAAGCTGCAGTGGCCTATTTTGTAAAAAATGGTCTGCTCACTAGGGGGGTTTAAGACCGTGGTCCTCAAGTGGTTAATAGGATAGATCTCCCACTCACTTTAACTGTCCTTTAAACTATTTCACACATTTGCCACAAGCACTGTGTCATAGAACATAACAATATAAGATCTCGCCTTGTTTGTTTTTTGTTCAGTTCCTGGGAAACTTTGATAATGATGTGTGACTTCTGCAAATATTTACACTAAAGGGAACTAGTCTTCAATTTGTAAAAACAAAAGAAGAACCTCTGATCTTAAAGAACAAGTGTACTGAGTCCTTTAGGGCAAGTGTAAAAATAATTATGCTATACCAGTGATCTGAACCTCTGGTACCCATTCCCAATGTATCTTGACATATACCATGTGGTTACTCAACAATTACATAAAGTATGGTGGATTTCACAACCACTCAGATTTCACAATTTATGAACCCACGACTTAAATGGCAACTGAAGTGAGAAGAATATGGAGGCTGCCATATTTATTTCCTTTTAACCACTTAAGGACTGCAGTCATACAACCCCTTAAATGGGAACTTCAGCCTAAACAAACATACTGTCATTAAGTTACAGTAGTTATGTTAATTAGAATAGATAGGTAATATAATCTCTTACCCTGTTTTAAAAGAACAGGCAAATGTTTGTGATTCATGGGGGCTGCCATCTTTGTCATGGGGGCAGCCATCTTTTTGGTTGAAAGGAGGTGACAGGGAGCATGAGACACAGTTCAAACTGTCCTGTGTCCTGATAACCCATCCCAGCTGCATGCGCTAGGTTTCAAATGTCAAATTCAAAATGTAAGAAAAAAAATGTGCACCTAAACCGCAGAACAAGAGCAACAACATCAGAAATCCCATCATGCTTTGCACAGCTTCAGGAGAAAAATGCCCGGGCAGTTTTCTTCTGTGCAGCTAAAATCGAGGCTTGTATAAGAGAAACAAAGTTCTGATGCTGTGAAACTGTTAAAGAAACACCAAGCCTTTTCAGTGCTGCTGAGTCGATTTTTAGTCTGGAGGTTCACTTTAAGGACCAGACACTTTTTTTCCATTCAGACCACTGCAGATTTAACGGTTTATTGCTTGGTCATACAACCTACCACTTAAATAAATTTTACATCCTTTTCTTGTCCCTAATACAGCTTTCTTTTGGGGCTATTTGATTGCTGCTGTGATTTTTAGTTTTTATTATATTCATCAAAAAAGACATGAATTTTGTCAAAAAAATGATTTGTTTAACTTTCTGTGCTGACATTTTTCAAATAAAGTAAAATTTATATATACATTTTTGTCCAAATTTATTGTGCTACGTCTTTGATTAAAAAAATCCAATAAGTGTATATTTATTGGTTTGGGTAAAAGTTATAGCGTTTACAAACTATGGTGCAAAAAGTGAATTTTCCCATTTTGAAGCATCTCTGACTTTTCTGAGCACCTGTCAGGTTTCATGAGGTGCTAGAATTCCAGGATAGTATAAATACCCCCAAAATGACCCCATTTTGGAAAGAAGACACCCCAAAGTATTCACTAAGAGGCATGGTAAGTTCATAGAAGATTTTATTTTTTGTCACAAGTTAGCAGAAAATGACACTTTGTGACAAAAAAATAAATAAAAAAAAGTTTCCATTTCTGCTAACTTGTGACAAACAAAAAAGAAATATGCCACAGACTCACAATGCCCCTCTCTGAATACTTTGGGATGTCTACTTTCCAAAATGGGGTCATTTGTGGGGTGTGTTTACTGTCCTGGCATTTTGAGGAGTGCTAAATTGGAAGCACCCCTGTAAAGCCTAAAGGTGGTCATAGGACTTTGGGCCCCTTAGCGCAGTTAGGGTGCAAAAAAGTGCCAAACATGTGGTATCGCTGTACTCAGGCGAAGTATAAATATATATATATAAAAGTAAATCATGTATTTTGGGGTGTATTTTTACACATACCCATGCTGGGTGGGAGAAATATCTCTGTTTCTCCCACCCAGCATGGGTAGGTGTACAAATACACCCAAAAACACATTTTACTACTTCTCCTGAGTACGGCAATACCACATGTGCGACACTTTTTTGCAGCCTAGGTGCGCTAAGGGGCCCAACATAGGGTCATTTTGAGGCATTTGGTTTCTAGACTACTCCTCACGGTTTAGGGCCCCTAAAATGCCAGGGCAGTATAGGAACCCCACAAGTGACCCCATTTTAGAAAGAAGACACCCCAAGGTATTCCGTTAGGTGTATGGTGAGTTCATAGAAGATTTTAATTTTTGTCACAAGTTAGTGGAAAATGACACTTTGGGAAAAAAAAAACAATGAAAATTAATTTTCGCTAACTTTTGACAAAAAGTAAAATCTTCTATGAACTCATCATACACCTAACGGAATACCTTGGGGAGTCTTCTTTCTAAAATGGGGTCACTTGTGGGGTTCCTATACGGCCCTGGCATTTTAGGGGCCCAAAACCGTGAGGAGTAGTCTAGAAACCAAATGCCTCCAAATGACTGTTCAGGGGTATAAGCATCTGCAAATTTTGACGACAAGTGGTCTATAAGGGGCCGAATTTTGTGGAACCAGTCATAAGCAGGGTGGCCTCTTAAATGACAGGTTGTATTGGCACTGAAGTGCAGGAAGCGCAGGATGTTCTCAAATCGTGACCTGGACAAGGCATGTGATGTATTGGGTGCGTAGACCAATAAGACCGCAATACATTCTTTTTGACTAGACCAGTGGTTCCCAACCCATGTGCCGCGACACATACATGTGTCGCAGCAGCTTCGGGTATGTGTCGCGGCTCTCTCGGAGGGGAGCAGCGCAGTGGAGGGAGAGCTGTGGGCAGCGGCGGAGAAGGGGGCCATCTCCCCCCCTTCTCTCACCTTAGGGTGCTCTGCCTCCCTCGCTCTCCCCTCCGATACTAAATGTGGCGGCGCTTGGCAGCGGGCGGGACTTACCTTCAGTGTCGCTCCAAGCGCCGGCCGGAAGTTCTGGTTCTGCAGCCGCTGCTCTGGTCTGGATCAGGCCAGAGTAGTGGCAAATCATCCAGCGCCGGCGACGAGACCAGACGGAGACACGGAAGGTAAGTTCCGCCCCTCAGCCAGCCACCGCACTTCGTTCCGGAGGAGAGAGCGAGGGAGGGAGAGCACCCTGAGGTGCCGCTCTCCTTCCCTCGCTCTCTCCTCCTGGGGGGGGGGGGGGGGGGGGGGCACCTGGCTATATATACTGGGCACATATATCCCTGGCTACATATACTGGGGACATATACCAGGGACATACATCTGCCTACATATACTGGGGACATATACCCCTGGCTACATATACTGGGCACATATATCCCTGGCTACATATACCGGGCACATATATCCCTGGCTACATATACCGGGCACATATACCCCTGCCTACATATACTGGGCACATATACCCCTGGCTACATATACTGGGGACATATACACCTGCCTACATATACTGGGGACATATAATAATATAATAATAATCCGAACATTTGTATAGCGCTTTTCTCCTGTCGGACTCAAAGCGCTCAAGAGCTGCAGCCACTGGGACGCGCTCAAGAGGCCACCCTACAGTGTTAGGGAGTCTTGCCTTGAACTCCTTACTGAATAGGTACTTGACCTAGCCAGGATTCGAACCCTGGTCTCCCATGTCAAAGGCAGAGCCCTTAACCAGTACACTTTCCAGCCACATATACCCCTGGCTACATATACTGGGCACATATATCCCTGGCTACATATACCGGGCACACATACCCCTGCCTACATATACTGGGCACATATACCCCTGGCTACACATACTGGGGACATATACCCCTGGCTACATATACTGGACACATATATCCCTGGCTACATATACCGGGCACATATACCCCTGGCTACATATACCGGGCACATATACCCCTGCCTACATATACCGGGCACATATACCCCTGCCTACATATACCGGGCACATATACCCCTGGCTACATATACTGGGGACATATACCCCTGCCTACATATACTGGGGACATATACTCCTGACTACATATACTGGGCACATATACCCCTGGCTACATATACTGGGGACATATACCGGGGACATATACACCTGCCTACATATACTGGGGACATATACCCCTGGCTACATATACTGGGGACATTTACCCCTGGCTACATATACTGGGCACATATACCCCTGCCTACATATACTGGGCACATATACCCCTGGCTACATATACTGGGCACATATACCCCTGGCTACATATACTGGGCACATATATCCCTGGCTACATATACTGGGCACATATATCCCTGGCTACATATACTGGGCACATATATCCCTGGCTACATATACTGGGGACAACTGGCTGTTTGTCATTATGTGCATTTACTGGTGAAAAGCTGTCTCTTATTATGTGCATTTACTGGTGAAAAGAGGTCTCATATTATGTGCATTTACTGGTGAAAAGCTGTCTCTTATTATGTGCATTTACTGGGGAAACGCTGTCTCTCATTACGTGCATTTACTGGTGAAAGGCTGTCTGTCATTACCTGCATTTACTGGTGAAACGCTGTCTCTTATGTGCATTTAGTGGGGAAACGCTGTCTCTCATTACATGCATTTAGTCTACGTGTCACGGAGATCTGAACGTTTGGTTTGATGTGTCACGACTCCAAAAAGGTTGGGAACCACTGATGTATACAGTACACGGGGAGGGGGGGGGTAGTCTGGGGAGGATCTGAGAGTGTGGGGGTGGGTGATCAGGAGCCCCCAGGGGGCAGTTTAGGACCTAACCTAAAAAATAGCGTTGACAGAGTGACAGGGAGTGATCGATGGGTGATTAGGGGGGTGATCGGGTGCAAACAGGGGTCTGGGGGGTGGACAGGGGGGGTCTGAGGGGTGCTGTGGGCGATCAGAGGGCGGGGGGGGGCAGACCAGTGTGCTTGGGTGCAGACAGGGAGGGCTGCAGCCTGCCCTGGTGGTCCCTCGATCACTGGGACCACCAGGGCAGGAGGCAGCCTGTATAATACGCTTTGTATACATTACAAAGCGTATTATACGCTTCCATTGCGGCGATCGAGGGGTTAACAACCCGCCGGCGCTTCCGAACAGCCGGCGGGTTGATGTCGCGGGTGGGCAGAGCCTATTGCCGGCGGATGCGCGCGCATTGCAGCGCACGATCCCCGGCCAGCTGGAGTCCCAGGACCCGACACCGTTCGGTGTTACGTGGTCCTGGGCGTGCCACTTTGCCGCCGCCCATAGGTAGTGGGCGGTCGGCAAGTGGTTAAACAATACCAGTTGCCTGGCAGCCCTGCTGAACTATTGGGCTACAGTAGCGTCTGAATAACACCAGAAACAAGCATGCAGCTAATCTTGTCAGCTCTGACAATAATGTCAGAAACATCTGATCTGCATATGCTTGTTCAGGGTCTATTGGTAAAAGTATCAGAGGCAGAGGATTAGCAGGGCTGCCAGGCAACTGGTATTGCTTAAAAGGAAATAAATATGGAGGCCTCCTTATACCTCTCGCTGCAGTTGTCCTTTAAGATGGGGTTTGAACACCACCAAAACTCAGGAGAAATCTCAGCAGAGGTTATTCTTCCTGTGCCAACTGAAGACATTTGTAATGCTGACCAGCTCTTACACCGCTACCATCCAATCCATCCTTTTCTCCCCCACCACCAAAGTCCACATTGCAGTCCCAGATATTTGTTTAAAGGGACTCAGAGGAGTGCCCGAATTTAAAAAAGAATACTTACCTGGGGCTTCTTCCAGCTCACTGTAGACAGTGAGGTCCCCCGGCATCCTCTCCTTCATCCTCCGTCGGTCCCCGTTACCGGAGACACCCGGGCTGGGTGTCGGGCCGGCTCTTCCTGGTTAATGACGCAATGCATTATCACGGCAGCCGGTGTGACAGGTCTGCGCATGCATGTCTGTTAATCTTTGTATGTGTCAGAGTGGTGCAACTAAATATTTTGAATTAAATAAAAGTGTTTGGTTTGGGTCTGCTTTAACCGGTTCAGCACCGCAGTGCCGAAAATCTCATGCATTCGAGCAACGTTCACCTCCAATTCATTCGCCTATAACTTTATTGCTACTTATCACAATGAATTGATCTATATCTTGTTTTTTCCGCCACTAATTAGGCTTTCTTTGGGTAGTACATTTTGCTAAGAATTATTTTTTTCTAAATCTATTTTAACAGGAAGATTAAGAAAGAAATGAAAATAATTCATTATTTCTCAGTTTTTGGCCATTATAGTTTGAAATTAATATACGCTACCGTAATTAAAACTCATGTATTTTATTTGCCCATCTGTCCCGGTTATTACACCATTTAAACGATGTCCCTATCACAATTTATGGTGCCGATATTTCATTTAGAAATAAAGGTGCATTTTTTCAATTTGCGTCCATCACTATTTATAAGCTTATAATTTTAAATAATATAATAACATATTCTCTTGACATGCATATTTAAAAAGTTCAGACCCTTGGGTAACTATTTATGTTTTTTTTTTTTTTTTAATTGTATTTTTTTTTTTTATAAAAAAAGCGTATGTGGGTAATTTTTGGTGTGGGAGGGAAACTGCTAATTTTAAATGTAAAATAATATTTTTTTTATTAAAAATGTATGTGGGTGCAGTTTACTATTTGGCCACAAGATGGCCACAGTGAAAAAAGTCCTGGATGCGAACGATCTCGCATCCAGGAACTAAAATGCTGGGGAGAAGTTTCCTGGGGGCAGAAATACCGCTCTCTCTGGAGAGAAAACGTCTGTATTTCTGCGGGGAAGTTAGATCGGTGAATGGGAATTATATTCCCTTTCACTGATCGGGGGGCTAGCGGCTGGCAGCGGGAGCGCGCGTGAAAGCACCCGATCGCGCGCACCAGCCGGCGGCAGCAGCAGTGCCTATCTGGACGAGGAAGCTCGTCCAGATAGGTAGAACTGGTTAAGCTCTCCTCTTTCATTTGATGACTGAATTGCCATTCTACACCAAATAGTTTTTGTTCAATGTCAATTTAAAAATTGCGGGTGCCATCTTGGCTATGTTAGAACTTCTGGGTCACCCTGTCTTCTCTGTTAGAGAAGTGCATCACTGAATGAAGCAGGAAGAGGAAGTGACACGCATGGCCATTGCAAGAGGCTCCTCCAAAGGGGTCATAGCATGGCTTTGTTGGAAGTCGTCTGGCTTAAAAGCATGCCCATGAGAGGTGTCCGGAGTACCTTTAACCATCATGCTACATATTGATGGTAAAATGGAGGATTGACTGACCACTAAAAATTGAAGGTGTGTACTAGGCTTTAGGGTGCGTGCACATGTCCATTTTCGATTGGCCAACAGCTGGCACATTTTGCCACTTCCATGTAGTAGAAGGGCAAACAGCTTTTGAATACTATGAACAGATTGTTCAGCCAAGCTCTTAGGCCTAGTGCACACCAGAGCGGTTCTGCTGCGGTTTGCGATCCGCTTGCAGGTGCGGATCCGCTTGGGTAATGTATTTCAATGGGCTGGTGCACACCAGAGCGGGAGGCGTTTTGCAGAAACGCATACTCCCGGGCTGCTGCAGATTTTGGATTGCGGATGCGTTTCTGCCTCAATGTTAAATATAGGAAAAACGCAAACCTCTCTGAAAAACGGCAGTTCAGAGCGGTTTGCCAGGCGTTTTTTGTTACAGTAGCTGTTCAGTAACAGCTTTACTGTAACAATACATGAAATCTACTACACCAAAAACGCTTCCCAAAACCGCAAAATGCTAGCTGAAACGCCACAGAAAAAGAAGAAAAAGCATTTCAAAATCTGCTAGCATTTTGCGGATCTGCTAGCGGTTTTTGGTGTGCACCAGGCCTTACTGTATAATCCATGGAAGCGATAAACTTGGCCTATCAAAGTTGTATGTGTGTAATGATGTGTGTAAGATGTCTCTACCATAAATACAAAGGTGTGTTTTATTTTAGAACATCTAGTTATCGGAATAAATCCCCCCAAAAAAAATGTTTCTGGCAGTGCTGATCCACGTCCAGATAGCCAGAATACTCTCACGAGTGTTCCATAGTATTTGCTTGTGTTTCCAAATCAAATGCTCAAGCTTGACAACATGAAAGGACAAAGAAGTCAGAGGTCAACTGCCAGTTCCAACCACATGGGGGTGGGATGGACATTGAGAATGCAGTAATCTGAAAGTAAATCTGAAATGGTGGAAAAGTAAAAAAAAATTATACATACATGGGGCTTCCTCCAGGCTGATCGCTCCCTTGCCGACCTTCTGGATCCTCCACAATTCGCATCAGAAAGTATTTCGGTCCATGGCGTACTGTTCATGAGCGTCCCGCTGTGCACGTTCCCGCATTGCACTCCCTTAGTCAAAAGCGTTCTGTGCCAGGCACAGAACAGTCACGGCCAAGGGAGCACGGCGGGGAAAAGCGCGCGGGCGGACTGCGCCGACTGGAGGATTTTCCAGGGTGAACCGCGGAGGCCGGTCAGGGACCGATCAGGCTGCAGGGGGCTAGAGGAAGTCCCAGATATGTATAAAATGTTTTATCCGTCCCACGTACCGTTTCAACAGCTGGCTGTACACATAAGGGCTGCATGGGCAAGAGCCAAAGGACTTATTCAATTCATATTTTATCCTCAGTTTTCACCTAGGAGATCCTGTTCAGCAGATTGTCCCATTCTGTTCCACAGCCTTAAAGGAGAACTGTAGTGAGAGGTATATGGAGGCTGCCATATTGATTTCCTTTTAAGCTATACCAGTTGCCTGGCAGCCCTGCTGATCTATTTGGCTGCAGTAGTATGAATCACACCAGAAACAAGCATGCAGCTAATCTTGTCAGATCTTACAAAAATGTCAAACACCAGATCTGCTGCATGCTTGTTCAGGGTCTAGGGCTAAAAGTATTGGAGGCAGAAAATCTGCAGGATAGCCAGGTAACTGGTATTGCTTAAAAGGAAATCAATATGGTAGCCTCCATATACCTTTCACTACAGTTCTCCTTTAACCAAGAAGTACATGTGGGCAAAATGTGTCAGTGAATGCATAGTACGTGTCCCTTCACACAGGAGGATAAGCCCCCCCACACACGAGATTGCAGGACTGGGTAAGAGAAAAGTATATGCACTGCTTATTTGTTCATGTTCATTGGAAGCATTTGTATTCCCATATGCTATATGGCTTATTCATACTGGATATTTGAAGGTGGTTCAATTATTGATTGTTAGTCATAGTTTTGGAATAATACCCATCCTCTCTCCCCTATTTTTGACTCATATTGTATATTATATATACTGATCATGGAGACTGCTATCCTCTTGTGATTTTCATGGTTTCTAATTGCCTTTATGGTGTGTATGGAGATAGGTTCCTGAATAAAATTTGTATTTGATTGTGATTATAAGCCTATGGCGATTACTTTCATTACCTTACAATTTGCCTAGATGGATACTTTTCTTTGTACATAGAAACCTCATCCCCTATATTGGCAAGTAGCCCTGGCCATTTTTCACTTAAGTCTTCTGAAGCTCTGCCCTGGCCCGCCCCACCCCGCCCCCAGCTCAGCAGCCACCAGTTAGGTTGCAGCAAATAGGTGGAGGGGGCCAGAGCAGTTTTTCCAAAGGGGGGTGGGGGCTGCGGAGTTCCTGACAGGGTCCTCCCTTCACTAGTGTATTCTACATGATTGTGGGCTCCTTTCCTACGACCAGCTCACACTTGTATTACTGGGCCTACCTAACCAGCCCAAATTACATTCATGTATTATGTACCCTGCTTGCCTTGTGTAACTTTGTCCTATGTTGTATAACCTTGTTATGTCTCTCATCCTTTGTATCAATGTATGCATTTATTGTCCAGAGCTGCGCCATATGTTGGTGCTTTATAAATACAATAATAATGAATTACGGGCAAGCAGATGAGTTATTAACCCTACCACCCGCCAATCTGTGCGGAAGTAATAGAGAGCATTACAGTGCAGGCTCAGTATTTTTTCACCAATGGTCCTCTTTAAATTAAAATATATACCATACCTTTAAACCCATGAGCAGCTTCAATAGTTATCTCGTTTGAGATAACTCTATTGACCTTCTTTTGACCTCAATGCTTTAAATTCTTGGAATGTATTGATGTCTCTCTGCCAGCAGAAAACAAAGAAACTGAAAGCAGAAGTCCTCTGTTATTGTCTAGTGACAAGTGGCCATACATTGCATTACCGCAGTACTAATTAGAAGCAGGGAAATGTAACAAATAAGAAATAAAAAAATGTTCTAAAATAAATAGGCCATGGGGCACTTGCCATCCTCTAAATAATATGTCCGCTAAAGAGTTAATAGGACAATATTAAATATAGCATAAAAAATTAGCAAACAACAAAACCCTAGTTTTTGAAAAAAAAAATACCATGGACACCAATTCATCTCCTCCTCAGAGACCTACAACTGCCTGCTCCCAGTCAGTCTAAACCACTTTCAGCTCGATCACATGCAGGGCAGTAAGTGAGAGGGTATTCTACAAAAAGCTGGATCTCCCCCCATCAAATAATTTTCTTTTAAATGAGCGTAGAGGAGAAGGTTGAAAAACTCTCATACACTGCAAACTTTATAAAGAACAGATGAAGCAATTATATTTATCCTCCTACGCCTAAAAATGACTAAGTATCACAGGGTTTTATTTTAGATTTAAACTTTTACAAAGTAGGTTGTATGTTTTACAGTCACGAATCAGTGGCAGCCTATTAAGTGTCCCAGGGTTAGAAAAAGGTCAATACTTCATGTATTTTATCTCTCGCTGCCCTCACAATTGTTATTCTAACAGGAAAACTTTTATGGGTATAATTTGCTTATCAGTGATGTTTAATATATTCCCGACAAGACAGAAGCGGTCACTTCCAAGCTTAGAAATTAACTCTTTCAGGCAGCAAAATAAAACCACCTGGTTATTAATATTTTGTACTGTAAATACATATTTACCTCATCATGCCACATATCGCCTCGGGTACACTTTAAAGGACCCCGAGGCAAAAATAAACGAATGAAAGAAATGATTGTATCTATCTTCCTTCTCTTAACAATACATTTTTAAGATATTCCACAGTTTTATTTTATGTTTAAATCTACTTTTTAAAGGGATCTAAGCAGCTCCTGGCTTCAAATAGCAGCAAGGGCTGCCATTGTTCAGAAGCTGACCCCCCTGTTATTTTACCACTGCCATTATCCAGGCTAGGTGTGAAATTCTTCAACTGTAACTGATGTTTTCTGTTTGAAGTACAATGGGGGTTTGTTTGTTGTCAATTAAGTCTAATGAGGGGATTTCTTATCTGCCTTCCACCATCTCCTGCTCGGTGTCCTCAGGTCCTTTACGGTAAGTGGCTATTTTAACCCTTAGATGTAAAAAAATGAGGTAAAATTAAATAAGAATAATAAACCACATTTTTACAATGCATTTTTAATTTGCTATAGAGCTGCCCTGGGTGTTAAAAATTATGCTCGGTTCACTTTAAGTTTTATTGTTTTTGCTCAATGACACATTCATTGAAGTATGCCAGAGCTCAAATCTATGAACTATTTTGTACCCTTTTTTTATCTCTTTCCTGCTCTCAGAAGCCATTGTCTGCTAGGAAAGAGTTTTATAGTTGGAATTTCCTATCAGTGAAGGTCACACTGTAGTCACTTCCTGTCTGAGTCAGTACTGAGTCAGCCACTTACATACCTGATATTTAACTTTTTCAGGCAGAGAAAGAAAAAAAGGAACACAGCCTAGTTATTAGTGTGCTAGGCACTATACATGCACATGTCTATCTCATCATGTCACATGTCACCTTGGGCAACCTTTAAGTGGTTATCAAATCCATTCCAAGTCCTCCATTCAATCGCAATCAATCCACTGACATCAAAAAAACTCTAGAAATAATACATCATATTCCAAATGTGTAAAGAAAATGTTTTATTGAAAGTCTTAAATACCACCACCGTAATTAATATGCTTTACATTAGTTGGTGCTCATTGCAGGGCTAATCTGCTGGATAACCCAACTTTTTTAAATTTCTCTTGCTTTTTTTTTTTTCCCCTTTTAAAACGTACTATGTACAAGACTGCAGAGGTCCCCGGAATAGTGCGAGTGTCATGACTATACCATGAGCGCAGCTGCAGACGTGTGAAATAAAAAAAAAAATACATCAATTTTTTCATCTTTAAAATAAATACTGCATAATGATACTTATGTACAAATCTTATATACGGTCTTGTTCTCCCTATAAAAATTAGAAAGAAAAAAATGCATTTTGGGATTTATTTTTTTTTGTCAGAAAATAACATATTACACTGCATTTTCAATACATCAATTTACTTCCATTTATGACATGATGATACTGTAGATGGTATTTTTTTTTAATATATATATTTTTATATACTTTTTTCATTTTGCTGGTTCACAACCATCTAAAATTACTTTGATAAACAGCTTTACCGACAATATAATTAACCCCCCTCCCCCAAAAAACGGTAGCCTACCTACCTGGTGGAGAGACAATTACGTAAATTAAAAAGGCAATTACGATATTTTTTTTCTTTTTTTTTGCCCACAGATACATTTTTTAACCAAATTGGATTTGTAAGGGGATTAAGTACACTAATAATATTGTCCTTGACCTGTCACTTTCAAATTAAAATCATCCATATCGTCTATATGTGTGCTTAAGAATGTGTATACGTATCTACACACACATGTATAAATATGCCTATTCACATTTGTGTACATGAACAAAAACTTACATGTAAGTATATTGTTTTTCTTTTACAAACAATTTACATTACATGCACAGAGCGTGCATGTTTATGTCACTTTGTTGTTCTTGTTTGGGCTATGAACGCAAACCTAAGATTCCCGAACAGTTGCGGAACTGAGCAATATGGCTCGAGAAGCCTATGTGGTATTATTGTTATGCCACATCAACTGGAGAGAGTCGAGGGTTGCATTGGTACTCATAGACATTAAATACCTCTTAATTATGCACTGCACGGGAGACAAAAGACCGCAACAAAAACTTTGGGACATAACCACGGAAGAATTAAGAGATACCAGCCACGTTGGTAGTTTTGGCCAACTTTCAATTCCTTGTTGAAAAGATGAGCTGGTATTTGGATTCTCAGCCTATCAAAAGCTCATAGGATATGGCCGTAAATATTTTGGTGTTTATAAATTGAAGAAAGAAAATGTCTTGTAAATGTCTATGGGTACCTTAAGACCAGAGTCATAAGATTAAAGAAAATTTAAAAAGAAAAAAAAAGGCAATGTCAACTTTCATCCAACCGAACCAATAAGATATATGATGCACAATATTGTTTTCTTTATAGGCTTCAAATTTCAAGATGCAATATCAGCAACACACCTAAACAGATATTTTTGGTTTCACCTTGGGAAGATGGGGTAGGAGAATGAAAAGGGAGGTCCCACAGAGCTCAACAGTTGTGTTCCCCCCAAAAATGACAGGATCACAAATATGGCAGCTAGAGCCCGGTGTTAGAACTACGTCAGCCAGACATAGCAGTTACCGTAAAGTAGCGTGCTACTTGGCTGGATGGGATCAGCAGCTTTGGTCAGCCGTATCACTGACCCAACTGTCCTTTTTAACAAAGCAACTTCTAAACCCTTGACCTTTTCAGTGCTGAAAATGAAAGATTAAGTAAAAACATTACCTGGTATGATACACAACTCTGACAAAGTGCAAAAAAAGGGTCTACCTTTGTTGAAAAATAGTGGATATTCTGTTGTCCCACAAGAGGAATTTCAGTTTAACCCTCAAGTTTAACAATGCTGGGCACTGAGTAATAATTTTACGAAGGACAATGGCCACTTATAGTTATTTTTTTTTCTCCTTTAAGACTCAATCTGATGGTGAAAAAAATGTTACCATGCACTGTACAAGATATTGCAAAAAAGTTCAAATATCTTCTATATCAAATACATGCTGAATTACCTTAGGTATTTCTCAAGCCATGTTGCAAAATTCTTTTCAACATGCTTGATGTCAAGAAAAGTTGCTATGCAATGGGCATCGAGTGGATGACCTCTGCTGGATCTGGCAGGTCAAACAAGGAATTCTGTCAAACAATTCAAGAATGCAGGACGAGAAAAATCTGCAAACATTTTCCAAACACGGAGAAAGGGGAAGCAATCAAGGCACACGGGGTAAAACGGTGTGCCGCCAATAACCCGAAAAGAATGGCGTCAGAAAAAGAGGTTCCGGAAGTTCAAGGGACCTGAAGACACAATGCAAAAAACAGGGACCTAGGAAAGAATAGATGGTAGACATGTACAAACTTTACAAGGCTTGTACCTTTGACATTGAATTAAATTGTATATGTTACATTTATTTCTTGTCACATAAAGAGAATTTTAAATATTTGCTAGAAAGAAATTTTATTTTAATATACGCCTGCAAAAACACAGACCATGATTGGTTTATAAGAATGATAAACGTGGTTTGTCTTTATTTTACGCCGTTGCATTCTCTTCCCCCATTTTTTTTTTTGTTTTAAAACCATGCACTAGTGAAATTTCTTTTCTTAAAAAGAATATAAATTGTTGAAAATGGCTGTATCTTTTTCGTTATTTTGTAATTTTTTTTTTGCAAGTTGCAGCCCAAAGAAATTAAATTTTAGTGTTCACTTAGATCCGTGTTCATGCAAAAGAAAAAAAATAAAATAATTTATTTTTTAAGTCTCTGAAGCACTGAATAATCACAGAAAATTCTTCCCCGGTGAAATTCATAAAATAGTGGACTCCATTTTAACTTCTGCTAAGCCAACTTTGCTTTAGGCTACGGGTATGTATGACCTTCGGTACGATCATCCTTAATAACACTGGTATTCCACTGGACTCCATATCTTCTTTAAGTAACTCACACTCCATCGATCTCCTTGTGTTGGGTTCCTTCTCAGGCGTTCCCAGTATTTGGGGGTGGGTGAGGGGCAAATACAAAAAGAAAGTGTTGCAACAATATGATATGTCACTGAAGATGACTTCCATCACATGAAATATTTCTTTGTTAGTGTCAGTAATCCATGGCTTCAGATTCAACTAGAACTGAGCTTTACTGGTCTTCAATGCTGCCGGTCAGCTCCCCTCCAACACCTGAGAGCCCTCTGTAGCGCACAATGTGTGCAACCTCCACTGAGAATGCAGGATCGCCCGGTATCCCTAGAAACAGGCTCAGAAGACACAACATTAAGCATGCAGTGTTTACCAGGGTGCGCGACCTGCCATCTTTTGTTTTCTTGTGATTCTGTTGTTTTTGATTTATTTTTGAAACGCTGGTTGCAGAGACAACAGTTTTTTTCACAGGTGCTATGACCGAGAATAAGAAGGTCCCGTGGAACTTTCAAGAGATGATTGGGAGGCTCTCCTGGTTAAAGGAGCCAATGTTGGGTCTACTAGAGAGGAAGGGGGAAACAGTTTATACCATCCAATCACCATGTTGGATAGCTCCATTTCATCTAAAAGTATCTGTGCCACACCCATGAATGATTTGTGATCCATGCGTCCATAGTCACCCCAGACAATTATCTGCGGATTAATAAAAAGAAAAGCAGAAAATAAGAAAATAGAAAGAAATGGTTTTAAGCTTTTATAAGTCTTTTAGTTAAATAAGAGACCTACATGCATAATGGCCTCAATTCACTAAGCTTATCTCCTGTCTTTAATAACGTTTCTAGAGTGATCACCATGGTGATGAGGCATCTCGTATTCAGGAAAGATTTTACCTCAGGCAAACCTAAAGTTAACTCTTCTGTCTTTAAGTTAATTCTTCAATCCTTAAAGTAACTCCAGAGTTAAAGACAGGCTGTTTATTAACTGCATGTGAAAATAACTACAGAGGAGGTAAAATAACTACAGAGGAGGTAAATTAACTACAGAGGAGGTAACTTAAGGAATGAAGAGATAAGATAACTCTCTCACTGTGTGGTGGTACGTTTTCTCTTGCCTTATTATCTCCAGCATGATCTTAGTGCATTGAGGCCATAGTCTCCTAAAATAGGTATATATATATATGCTTATAACAGATAATTTTACCGCATTTCTCGTTTATGGAGATAACTTGTGCTTACTTATTCATTTGTTAAGTGTAATAATTTATATGTTACAACGCCTATTTATTGGTCTTAGATGTCTTCTATTTAGTACCTTTATGTTAAAGGACAACTGAACTGAGAAGTATATACAGGCTGCCATGTTTATTTCCTTTTAAAAAATACCAGTTGCCTGGCAGCCCTGCTGGTCTATTTGGCTGCAGTAAAGACTGTCTGAATAACACCAGAGACAAACATGCAGCTAATCTTTGTCAGATCTGACTAGGCCTCAATTCACTAAGCGTATCTCCTGTCTTTAATAACTCTTCTAGAGTTGTTACCATGGTGATAAGGCATGTAGTATTCAGGAAACATTTTACCTCAGGCAAGCCTAAAGTTAACTCTTCTGTCTTTAAATTAACTCTCCAATCCTTAAAATAACTCCAGAGTTAAAGACAGGCTGTTAATTAACTGCGTGTGAAATTAACTACAGAGGAGGTAAATTAACCACAGAGGAGGTAAATTAACTACAGAGGAGGTAAATTAACTACAGGAGAGGTAACTTAAGGAATGAAGAGGTAAGATAACTCTCTCACGTGTGGAGGTACGTTTTCTCTTGCTTTATTATCTCTAGCATGATCTTAGTGAATTGAGGCCAATGTCAGAAACACCTGATCTGCTGCATGCTTGTTCAAGGTCTATGGTTACAAGTATTAGAGGGAGAGGATCAGTAGGGCAGCCAGGCAACTGTCTGAATTGGCTAACCACAATAATAATAAATAGCATGTGATAATAACATCTATAAAAAAGAAAACATCTGACCGACCATTAATAAAGGATTAGACTAACATGATTAAAGGGACGCTGAGCAGTGACTTAAATTGAAAGATTTCACTTACCTGGGGCTTCCTCCAGTCCACCGTAGGCCGCAAAGTCCCTTGGCGTCCTCCTGGCTCCTGTGTCCCTCCGCCGGCTCCCGTTACTGGCGACACCCGGGCCGGGTCTTCCTGGATTCTGATGCATGGTGTCATCACGCTGGCCGTTACACGTCATCACGGCGTGACAGGTCTGTGCACGCATGGTTTTCTAATGCTAAACCACGCATGGGCAGACCTGTCACGCCGGCGTGATGACGCGTAGCGGCCAGCTTGATGACACCATGCGTCAGAATCTAGGAAGAGCTGGCCCGGGTGACGCCGGTAATGGGAGCCGGCGGAGGCACACGGAGAGGAGCCAGGAGCACGCCGGGGAACCTCGCCACCTACGGTTGACTGGAGGAAGCCCCAGGTAAATGAAATCTTTTAATTTAAGTCACTGCGCAGGGTCCCTTTAACTATGACTCGGCAATATGCAAATTTATTTGCAAGAAGAGAATCTGCCCAAGAAAATGATGGTCTATATCAGGGGTGGCCATTTTATTGGATAGATCGTGGTAGATGGCAAAGGACCTCTGGGCACGTCTCACACCTGCCTGTGTAATGTACGTGTCATACTCTGTCTCGGATGAGCTTGGTGCGATATGCTGTCCTGACGTCTTGCACAGCAGTGCAGAGGATGTTGCAGGGGGCAGAGGAACCTATAGTATGCATCTAATTGATTGGCGGATTGTGGCAATCACTGATGGACTAGCGCTGTGCATGCGCTGTAGTTGTGGCTTGCATCTGTAGGTAGAAACTACCTCGTAGATAATTTATAATTTTCGAAGTAGCTCACAAGCTGAAAAAGTTTGGGCACCTCTGGTCTAAATAGATGGAATACTTTTAAATTACCGTAAGCTGGACTGAACTGTCTATAGATATTCATGTAGGGATGATCAATGATATGCAAATACTTCTGGTTCATGCAAATGTATGTAATTGATAATAAAAAAAAAAATGGACCAATCAAGTCCCACCAAGGTTTAAACTGATTCGTCCAATGTCAAGCTGCATATTTTTGCATACAAAGTTAAATAAATTTGAATAAACTCTGAAGTATTTGCATATGACTGATCATCCCTATAGTCATCTAGTCATTGTTGCTCAGAGAATGAAGGTAGAGTTGTGTGAGAGAGCAGGACCAGTTTGGGAGACTCTGCAACAATGTCTTTTATGCTGTCCCCTGTGGTATGGTCCACCACTGCTGCATACTATGCCTTCCCTCTCATGGTCTTGCATGAGGTATGGACCACTACTGCTACTTTTTATGCTGTCTCTCTCATGGTCTTGCATGACCACTACCTTTTATGCTGTCTGTAATGGTCTTGCATGTGGTATGGTCAACAACTGCTGCATGCTAGGTGCTTGTAATGGTCTTGCATGTGGTATTGTCCCCGACTACTGTATACTATGCGGTGTCTAATGGTTTAGCATGTGGTACGGTCCACAACTGCTACACATTTTAATTAGCTGAAAAAACATTACCTGTAAGACCTTTCCTTGCGGTGATTCTTCAAAGGATAACAGTTGCTGATATAAAGGCTCCAGCGTTTTTCTTGCTACCTTTGTTTTCTTTTTGGCTATGCAACTTCCATTTTCCAAGAGATACACCTTAACATACGGTGCTGAAAGAAATAGAAAAGCTTGAGGTTAGGCAAAATTTATGATACAAATTAGCCAAGAGCGACCTGCAGGCCCAAACATACATGGGGTTAGGTAGTTTTCATTAAAATCAAGTAAATCTATGTTTTCTACAGATGTTGCTAAAACTAGGTTAAATTGCATGACTAGTCTCAAAAACAGCTCAAAAGTGACTTCTATGTGGCCAACCTGAAATGTATTTGCCTAATAACTCTGTCGAAGAATTCGCCCCAGCGCCTCATGTCGGACTACATCTGACAAGGAGCATTATGGCCACCGCTGACCGCGTCACCATCAGATCTAATTTGACACAACATCAGGGATCTCTGATCAAAGTGTTGGAATAAGTATGACACTCTGACCCCCCTCCAGCACCATGTAATATAGATATTACTTTGGTGCATTTGGGCTTTCACATCAGACAGCAGTATGGCCCACTACTGTTGCATACTATGCTGTCCCTCTTATGGCCTTGCATGTGCTATGGCCCACTACTGCTGCATACTATGCTGTGTCTGTAATGGACTTGCATGTGGTATGACCCAATACTGCTGCATACTATGTGGTCCCTCTCATGGCCTTGCATGTGGTATGACCCACTACTGCTGCATACTATGTGGTCCCTCTCATGGCCTTGCATGTGGTATGGCCCACTACTGCTGCATACTATGTGGTCCCTCTCACGGCCTTGCATGTGGTATGACCCACTACTGTTGCATACTATGCTGTCCCTCTCATGGCCTTGCATGTGGTATGGCCCACTACTGCTGTATACTATGTGGTCCCTCTCACGGCCTTGCATGTGGTATGACCCACTACTGTTGCATACTATGCTGTCCCTCTCATGGCCTTGCATGTGGTATGACCCACTACTGCTGCATACTATGTGGTCCCTCTCATGGCCTTGCATGTGGTATGGCCCACTACTGCCGCATACTATGCTGTCCCTCTCATGGCCTTGCATGTGGTATGACCCACTACTGCCGCATACTATGTGGTCCCTCTCATGGCCTTGCATGTGGTATGGCCCACCACTGCTGCATACTATGCTGTCCCTCTCATGGCCTTGCATGTGGTATGGCCCACTACTGCTGTATACTATGTGATCTCTCTCATGGCCTTGCATGTGGTATGACCCACTACTGTTGCATACTATACTGTCCCTCTCATGGCCTTGCATGTGGAATGGCCCACTGCTGTTACCTTTTATACTGTGGCTCTTATGGTCTTGCATGTGGATCTATTCCGACATGGCGTCAGGCCTTTCAGATCAAAGTGTTGAAATAAGTCTGACACTTTTATCCACCCCAGCACCACACCTTGCAAATCTGTATTATGCCGGCGCATATGCATTACGACGGGGCGCTGGCACTGCCCCCCCCCCCCCCCCCCCCCACCACCACTTTACATTAGTGTGAAGAGGAAGAGACCCCACCGGCTCCTCCAGACACAGCATGCAAGGTTCATCCACTGCCCCCTCGCAAAGCAGATGGAAAAAGTAAGTGCTGGGGAGGTAAGGGAGTGGGATCTGAATAATGGATTGGAAAGGGTTAAAAGGTATAGCTTTTCTCCTATCAGCTAAACATATGGCCCCGGCTGTCAGTACCAATATAAACCCATCCACTTAGCTCAGCCCCAAATACGCAAATGCCTGCTGCCATAACTACTCATACAGCACAAGGAGGAGACCTATGCTTATTTTTTATACAGGTGATTTTACTTTGGACTAAAGGCAAGTAGGATAACTACTGTATATAGGCATAGGTCTTAGACAGTTAGGAGATGTGAGGTTGTATGGTATGTTACGCCACTGTATAACGCCACTTTAGGTATGTTCAGTGATGAAGGTGGTTTACCTGGCAGTGTCTTGGACCCTGGTTTTACTACAAGCCCACGGGCTCGTATAACTTCCACCTCCAACTGTCCTTTCTTATCCATCATTCCAACCTGGATGTCCCCTACAATAAAGAAATAAGTGTAAATTAATAAAAAAAATAGCTCATGAATGTTAAACTGTGAATTACAATTAAAGCAAATTTGTGGTGAAAAAAAGTCAGTTACTTACCTATGGAGAGGGAAGGCTCTGGATCCTACTGTGCTTTCCCTCTTCCCCTCTCGCCCCCGTCTTCCTCTTACACCTCCAACTGTCAGCCCCGTCTTCCGGAACACTCGGTGACAAGAGTGCTCCAAAGCCTTTCCGAAGGGCTGTATTCAACCGCTTGTTCAAATGGCTCTTACAGGGGTGACAGTGAAGGAACGAGGGGGCAATAAGATCCAGAGGATTCCCTCTCCATAGGTAAGTATCAGACTTTTTTTTTTCATCAGAATGAGAAACCTTATTAGCTTTATTTTTACTTGAATTCAATAGAGAATATAAACAATGTTACCGAGTACCTTCAGCATTTTCTACCTCTCAGCTTCTGTTCCATCCTATCCTATCCAACCAAACTGCCTCTCAGTCATCTGTTCATAAATGTCTCCAACACAACTAAACCTCCCCATTCTCCTTCCATTTAACTCCGCCATAAGAATGAAAAAAAAGTGTGAAAAGCTAGCATCTGCCAATCAATGGCAGTTGGTTACTTACCCGGTAGCAAAAGGCTTTTTGATTAGCTAAATTTAATTCCCTCCCTTGTTGAACAAAGACTTGCATGTTAGGGCTGGTGCACACCAACAGGGCTTCTGAGCGCTTTTTAAAATGCCATTGCTTTGAAAAGCGCTTGGCTAATGTATTTGAATGGGATGGAGCACACCAGAGCGATGAGCTTTTTCCCCCAAACACAAACGCGGGTCCTGCAGCATTTTTGCTGATTTCTGAGGTGATTCAGCCTCAATGTTAAGTATAGGAAAGTGGAAAACCGCTCTGAAAAGCGCTAGATCACAGTGATTTTCCAAGTATTTTTTACAGCAGCTGTTCAATTGCAGCTCTACTGTAACAAAATATAAAAAACATTTGCAAAACGCTCCAAAATCGCTAGGCATGTTTAGAAAATTGCTCAGTACATGCCTAGAATCGTTCTGAAAAATCACTTCGAAAAGTGCTGAGCATTTGCGATTACGCTAGCGCTATTTGGTGTGCACTGGGCCTTAGAAAACATTTCTGCTGATCACTATCCCCCAACATTTCTGTTAGACTTAAGGTGCCCATACACTTATAGATGAGCACCAGATAGGGCCAAAAGATCGATCCCTAGCAGATCAAATCACAGTGTTGCACTGTTCGATGCATTGCATCAATTTGGGCCATCTATTTGGCGCAACTCCCAACCCATTGCCAGTCAATCGGCTCGTTGGGGCATCAATCTGTAGCCGATTCGATCAGAGAGAGATCAAATTTGCCAGGAATGGATGGGCAAAGTAAGTGTATAGCTACTTTTATTCCATTAAACTTGCTATCTTGACGTTCCTCTTGAATCAGATCCCACCACCCATCATTCCTCAAATATTGTGTTCTGTAAACATAATTACATACCCATTGAGGGAGTTGCTAAGGTCTGTCGCCCGACCAATTGTGCAGGACCTAATCCGTCCAGGAAATCACTGAACTGGCTGTCAGATCCCAGTCGGACTCCAGGAAATATTAAGCTACAAGAGAGAAGAATAAATTCCTTACAGATCAGAACAGCGTACAGAAATCCAACGAACGTGTATTATATCTGGCAGGAATAAACCAATCTCAGGCAGGCTTCAAAAAATATTTCAGAGCTGATTCAAAAACGGATTTCATCAGTTACCTTACATTTTTCACCACAACCATAAGAAGAGATGCTGCCTATCTTCATTACAGAAGGAAAAAAAATCATATGGATAACTCAACAGTATGCTGCTGATCTTCACTGGCCAATGAGCACATGCTAACCTGCCCATATGTGCTGTAAAATAATGGAGAATAGTCAGATTTCGGCTGAATACCCAGATAGCTCATGACCCAGAAACAACAATGAAAGTATAAGGGCTGGTACAGTCGGATGCGGGGGGACGGTAAACGTGTTTCCGGTAGGCAGCTGAAGCGATGCTTAAAGTGAACGAGGCCTGAGGGGCTTAAAGAGGCCAAAAAACCCTCTTACTTAAAGAAAAAAAAAAAAAAGCTATGCTATTCCGTAGCAATGTTCCAAACCCTATCTCACAGAGCTGTATCAATCCATGGCATACACTGATAAGGAGCAGACACTTGGAATTGACTGTATGTATGTAGGATTGATGTGGCTCTGTAGAATTTATAAGCTATAGGTTCCCTATACACCAGCAGTTCTGGATGTATGCCTGGCTTTTAGGAGCATAAAGAGAGGATTTGCATATTCAGCTGCGATGCATCATGGGAGATCCCTTTTGCACACTTAAAGGGACACTGTAGCGCATGTGTAGTAGGCTCTCCTCATGCCCACCGCACCCCCCCTTTACTGTATACCGACCCCTCAAACTTACTTCCGGGTCTGGAGGGTAAGTGGGGACTGTGCAGCTGCCGTCCGCATGCCTGCAGCCAGGCGCACTCTGCGCATGTGCGCTATGTCACAACTACGAAGTACGCATGTGCAGAGCTCTCCCTGCCGTGAGATCAATGACACGCGCCCGCGGGGCAGCGCCTGTGCAGTCCGAACTGGCCAGGAAGTGGGGGGGGGGGGTCGGTATAAAGTAACGGAGGGGGACGGAGGAGAACAGGAGAGCGCTGAGCACTAGGAGAGCCCACTACACATGCCTGCTCCCCCCGTTTTTAGATTTAGATTAGCGCTAAGGTATCCTTTAAAGCTGAAATATTGCCAATGCTTTATTTTATGAAGGCATATTCATACTTAGATTTCTATCTCATTCTATCTTAGTGACTGGGCAGAATTTTAACTTTTTATGCAGGTAAGATATTTTTACATATACTCTTTGTTAAGCTAAGGAAGGAAAATATTTTGTAAAAATTAAGGCTGAAACAAGACCTCTGGTTACCTCCAGATTGCTGGGGGCCTTTTTGCGGCTGAGAGGTTTAGTCTTTAAAACAGTATTTCCTAACCGATCCCAACATCCCACCACGTGGAAACTTTGCAGGTAGCATATACAGGGATGGTGTAACTAGGGAGTTAATAGGGTGATATAGCTACACGTGTGGGTGTGTACAAAAATGAGTAAAAATAAAAACAGGCAGTGGAGTTGATTCCCTAAACCATACTAATGCATAACGCTACAGTGCTAAATGCATTACGCGTGCCGCAGTGCGCGTAAAACTTTACGCGTACTAAAACGCCACAGCGTGCGGGAAAAACACACATCGCACGGTGTAACTCCATAGCACGCGTCGGGGATACACAGAACGCTTTATAAATCTGCAGTGCACGCTGCAAATATACTTCCTGAGTTTAGCGGGCGTAGACTATTACGCACACAAAATGCAATGACGCAAGTATTTTGGGTAGTTGGGCTTCCTTTACATTTGTCAGCTGTTTGTGGCCAATAAATGCTTTGCTCATCAGCACCAGCTTCATACTAGTTTGCGACTGGGCAAGTGTTATTTGTTTGTATGTGTCCCTTAATTTTTTCATATTGTTTTTTTAATTTAGTTATTAAATTGTGCTGCTCATATGTACAATGTCATTTTTTTTTATTCACTGTGGGCAATGTAACCTGTGCTTTGTGGTGTGTGCTGTGTAATGTTTGTGTTATAAATGTGTACTGTGAACTTTGCCGTTATCACCGCTGTCACGTGCTTGCGTTAGGTGTTACGTCGTTCGCTCAGAAAGAGAAAAAAATGCGCGTATTAATTTTTATTGCATGTTTTTTTTTTTTTTTACGCATGAATGGCGTAAAGCCTAACGCAAGCACGTTAAGAAATAACACTGTTTAGTGAATCAACCCCAGTGACATAGAATCAATTGGATTCAACTAATGCAAATAGGCTCAGACAGGGTAATCCACGGTACACCAGAACCTGGACCTTCCTACTTTATTTATTGCACCTAAAGTATCGTATTTTTCACTCCAAAAGATGCTCTGACCATTAAACGCACCTAGGTTTAGAGAAGGAAAGCCAGCAAAAACAATATTCTAAACCAGGTGTGTCTTCAAGGTGCGGGGGCATCTTCTGGCATATCACCGCAGGCCTGGCACCAAAGCACATGACACACAAATACTGCACACATCTTACATAAATGCACACACAGCATACACACACACACACACACACACATTTCCCAGGAACATTGTTATCACCTCCGTGCACTTCCTGCTATCTCTCCTGCTGTGTTTACCCAGCTCCAAGTGTTTCCTTCTGTTGTGCTAATTCTCCAGGGGAGGAGGGGGGGAACTAGAGAGCTGCTGGAAGAGCCTCTCTCCCTTTGATCTACATTTTCAAAACAGAATGGGCAGGCAGAAAAGGAGGAGGGGGACTGCATCAGGCATCAGCCTATTTTTAGGGCTTTGGTTTTGTAAGCTCCGGCTTGCTGTCACCCCCTCTGCAGGTGACACATGGTACAGTGACGCTGCATAAAGTGCTGCTGACCTCCCGGGGCTTACAGAGATGCAGCATCCGCTCCATAAGACTCAGAGACTTTTCCTCCCCACTTCTGGGGGAGAAAAGGTGCGTCTTATAGAGTAAAAAAATAAAAGTAAGTGCTACAGACCCAGGATCAGTGCATTTGAGAAAGGGTAGTAAGCCTGAAACAACAAGCTCAAGCCAAGCCTCTAGTCCCACATTTAATAAAAGCTGGGCTTAAGTTGCTCTTCTTGCTAGTCTCATCCACAAATCATGGCCCTCTGGTGGCCCTTAAGGACAGGTTTGGGATTATACACAAATAACCACTGTAAACACCACCCGCTCACACTTATGAGGACTTACTTCCCCTCCGAGCTGTAACTGTTCATACTTCCATCGTTGGACTCCCGACTTGCTTGTCTGGTCATCCAGTTTCTCATCTCCACCGCCAGTCCAGTTTCCGTACTTCGCTGTATCGTGCTCTTCAACTTTTTACCTCCAACTTCTGCAAGATAAAAAAAATGAAGACAAGGATAGGATTACACTGAAAAAGGCTTTTATATTTGCTAACTTATTGTATTTGGTAACTATGCTCACAGCTGCCCACTGAGGGCAATCAGTGTAAAGGTACCAAAAAGCCATAGTACTTAGATGGACTGCAATTGTTGTATCAGTGGGTAAAAGCAAGCAATTGTGGTGACAGTTACCATATAGCCAATATACTGAATCCGATATCTTCTGCAAGTTATGAAAACAGTCAAGTAATGTACAGAGTTCTTAAAATAAAATTTCAGATATTCCACTATTACTATTTCGATAGTAAAATATCAGTAATCTTTATTGATATTTTATTATGGCCTAACCAAGCCTTATTCCCAGACAGGCCCCTCCCTTTACCAATGCCTAGCCCTAACCAATCTACCCACCAATGCCTAACCCTATGGACCCCTCTCACACCACGACGCCCTGGCAATGCCTAACCATAAGCTCCCCCCCAAATGCTAAATCCTAACCACCAATTATATGGGTACCGCCATAGGCTCTCATGTTAATAGCTGCAGTTAGTGGCTATTTCAGGTAATTTGAGCACCAGAGGCATCCGATAAAATAGCAGGCGGCCCCACAAACTGTGGTTACAAATAGCACGCATGAAGCACATACATGTAATAACTGCTAATCCCAGCTATTGACATGGGCGCCTAATTCCACTGTTGTCAAAGGCTGAAATGAGTGGGCTACAAATGCTCCCACAATTGGTAACATTCAAATTGTACCTGAAAGACGCAAGTGGGCGGCAGACGGGATGTTTAACTTCCCAACAAATGTGTAGTTCAGACATCCGTCTGAAAGAGTTCCTCTAAACTTTATTAGAAATGCAGACATCAAACCAACAAACATCGATTCCGGTGATACCTTTAATGACTAGCTGTACATGGTTTATTGCAAGCGTTCGAAACCTTAAGTTTCTTCTCAAGTCATTATACAGAAATGGATCAGACCATTTCTGCTCTAGTTCTGTATAATGCCTGAAGAAGAAACGTAATGTTTCGAAAGCTTGCAATAAACCACGTACAGCTAGTCATTAAAGAGACACTGAAGCGAAAAAAAATAATGATATTATGATTTGTATGTGTAGTACAGCTAAGAAATAAAACATTAAGATATATCAGTCTAATTGTTTCCAGTACAGGAAGAGTTAAGAAACTCTAGTTGTTATCTCTATGCAAAAAAGCCATTAATCTCTACGACTTTCAAAGTCCTGGAGAGGGCTGTCATCTGACTTTTATTATCTCAACTGTAAGTGAACTAATTACTTTTTCTCTTCCATAGGAGAGGTCATTAGTTCACAGACTGCTCTGAAAGAATCATTTTGAATGCTGAGTGTTGTGTAATCTGCACATATTAGAGAATGACGCAATGTTAGAAAAAACACTGTGTACCTGAAAATAAAAATATGAGGATATTTCCTTTGCTGCTAATCTTCTAGTAATTATTCATAGTACACAACCAATTCACTATATCATATATTTTTTTTCGCTTCAGTGTCTCTTTAAAGGTATCACCGGAATCAGTGTTTGTTGGTTTGATATCTGCATTTCTGCTCCTCAACTAACACAGGACCACACTTCACCATCTAAAGTTTTTCAAATCCCACAGAAGAATTTGATTAAATTCCTCAGCTAGATTCAGTGTTCAACTTCATCATCAACAGGGACAACTCTGCATTTCTGAAATCCATGCCTTCAAAATGGAACATGACAGCTGACAGCCCCGGTTTGTCAGAACAGCTTCATAGCAGCTCTAAGAAAACCACATCCTATGCGGTTTGAAGTGCTCTCCCGAGGCCCACGTCAGTTTGACACTTTGATTTTCTATTCCTTTATTAATGATGCTACAACAGTTCCATAGCCACATTATTCATATTACTTGCTGATGACACAATAGGCTGCATATTCACCTATTGGTTGGCTGAGCCACACTAGGATAAGCTAGGTAACATTAATATTTGGCCTTAGGGTTGGTTGACAATAGGCCTGCTGAAGGATTGTTTCCTGGAGTGGATGCTAGTGGACCAATGGACCTGCAGAACGAACCTCATGCTTTCATATAGGCCTGTTCACTCACGTTTGTTCTTGTTGGGTGCAGGTTAGTTCTGCAGAAGTGTTCCCGAGTTAAGGTATACAATAAGTAAATTGAGTATATATCTGTCTGGTGTGTAAAGAAAGGGATGAGATTATTGAGGGCATTAGAACCTGGAGTAATTTTGTTTCTTTAAACGCAATATCCATTTTTAACTTTTAGGTCTCATCCCTCCTCGCCTTTCCCCCCAAACTAACGCAAGGTGCCCTCCTGCAGTGCAGCAGGTAAAAAATGGTGCCGCCACAGGAGGCAATAGTAAAAGCCGCAACTAGCAGCAATGAATGATAAGATAGCAGGCCTTTACTATTGCGCACAAAATATTGGTAATAGAGTTTGCCGGCAGCGGGTTTGTTTTTAGGGTTAGGAGCAAGGGGTGTTACATAGAGGTTAATCTTAGGGACTACGGCTAAGGCACTATGGGTATGCAGTGTTCTCCCCAGAAATTATTTCCAGCTGGGTGGCATGAAAAAGTAGCCGGGTGGGGTGAGATGAGAGAATGCAGGGCCGCTGTTGCTGTGCGCAACTTTGCTCACAGCATAGGAGGAGGTGAGCTGATAACAGCCGGGTGCTCACCAAAACTAGCCGGGTGGAGTACCCGGCTAAAAAAGCCTGGGGAGAACACTGGGTATGGTTGCGTTTATGCGTGGAGGGGGGGGGGGGGTTAAGGTTAGGTGTAGGTAAGGGGAGGGTGTTAGGGTTAGGAATAGGTAGAGGAAGGCTTCTGTGTGGATGTAGGGTTAGGTTATAGTAAAGTATCGGTAGATTAATGATGTTCTACTATAGGAATTAAGTCGTAGATTTTATGGATATTCTACTAGCAGCAGTCTCCATGGCTATTTTGAGCGGACGCCCTTTTTATAGGTATGCCCTGCAAATACTTGTAGTTCCAGTGAGATCTCCATGCTGAGCTTTCAATCCAAGTTCAAGTCACCCTCTGTGAGTGGGCCGCAACATTATCACAGCTAGTGTTGTTATTCGAAATCGGGTTATTTTAATTTGGAAACCTGAATTCATACTTCAGCACCAAGATAAGTGGACAAGGTCAGGGGGAGTTCACTTATTTGCACCTGATGTAAGTCACATGAAGTGCAAAGAAGTAAACTCCCCCTTAACCTGTCCACGTCTGGGTGCTGATATGGGGTGAAAGCGAATTAGAGTTCCCAAATTTCAGTAACCCCGATTCCAACATCAGCAGCCTGGCCTACTGCGGGAACATCTAGGAGGTGTCATGCTGCTTGAGAAGCAACATGAGAAGGGTGGGGTGGGCTTTGGATACAGTGATCAGAGGTTTGTCAGGACAGTGCCAAAGTATCTCAAAGTACCTTTTTCTCCTTGGATAGTTCAGATGAATGGTGGGGATGCAAAACCCTAAAGGTGAAGTCCTATGGAGACTCCCACCACATACAATATCTCAAAGAGAAGCATTGGTTGGTTGGTTGGTTAGCTTCACACCAAACTGGCCTTAACCTGTGGAGAGGACATTAGACTGACTATTCTAGGGACATTAAGGTGGCCATACATCTAGGGATTTGGCTGTTTGATCAACCATTTGATTTTTTCATTTTATTGAATCGAGAGAGAGAGAGAATAGAGTGTGTCCTAGTATGCTCGATCGAGGAAAAGTGGCTGATATGTTGAATTGACCAGCAAAGTCGGTTGAGCAGGATGGAAGATATCAGTCAACCGCACAGGAATCGGCTACTGTCCACCTATCATTTGCTCAACACAATCAATGTTTGCATTCAGAGCATGGAGGCACAAGATCGGTCAGATCGATTAGTGAAGGCGAATCGCATAGGATATCACTTGTAGTGTGTGGGCCACTAGTCGATCGACTTTTGATCAACCACTTTGAAGTTGATTGCTAAATAAAGTCGGTCGCTTAGTTGAATGAGTCCTGGAACCCACTAGAGTGTTTTTGCGTTTAGGGAGCGATTTAAAACCACTAGCGATTTCCCTAAACGCTCTGCCAATGTAAACATTTCCACAGTAGCAATTGTGATTAGCAAAATCGCAAGACATGAAGCGTTTTGGGCGCTCTTCCGCTTCAATGTAAAGCATTGAAGCGATGGCAAATCGCTCATGAACTGCTACACATAGCAATTCGTGTGCGATTTTAAATTACTGCAAACTGTAAAAAAAATTATAATAAATTGAAAGGATCAATCAGAATTAAAATCGCGAATCGCTATCACAAATGCTGGCAAAAAGCTTACACCCTTTAAAATCGCTACCAAAAATCTCTGGAAAACGCTCATGAAATCGCTTACAAAATGCTAATTAAAAACGCCAGCGTTTGTGCTAGCGATTTGTAGTGGGTTCTAGGCCTGAATCAGAATCTCTAGATGTATGGCTACCTTTAGATTGTTATTATTATTTAGTATTTTTATAGCGCCGACATATTCCGCAGTGCTGTACAGAGTATATATATTGTCTTTGTCACTTAACTGTCCCTCTGAGGGGCTCACAATCTAATCCCTACCATAGTACTATGTCTATGTATGTATTGTGTAGTGCATGTATCGTAGTCTAGGGCCAATTTTTAAGGGGAAGCCAATTAACTTATCTGTATGCTTTTGGGATGTGGGAGGAAATCAGAGTACCTGGAGGAAACCCACGCAGACGCGGGGAGAACATACAAACTCCTTGCAGATGTTGACCTGGCTGGGATTCGAACCGGGAAACCAGCGTTGCAAGGCAAGAGCGCTAAGCGCCACCGTGCTGCCCAGATTGTGAGCTTCTTTGAGAAACAGTGACAAATTATGCAACATACTCTAAAAAGTGATGAGGGGAAGGTCAACGCTATATAAATAGATAACAACCAAGAATGCTTTTTACTCAAAGTATGATAGCAAACTGTGTCAGACTGACACACTCAGCAAATGGTACAAAAACTACACATACAATTTTGCAGTATTATAATACAAAAAAAGTCCAATCTGGACAGAGAAAGAGTCTAATAGAAGAAACCATCCGTGAGCTCTACATGAAAGGAGAACAGACAGATCTACAGAATATATAGAATGTCCCTCGGTACGAGGCCAATCTGCCCAAAACATTATGCTAAACACACCATAAACCTCTCAAAATGGTGATAATTGGCCCAACGACGCCGGAGAATACATCAACACATCTGTAAATGGCAAAGCTGCTCTATTTCAATGAGGCTAAAAGCCTGCACTGCAGAACTGAATGTCTAGAACAGCACAGCGTACTGAGAATATGGCTTACAGACATTTCATCAGGGGTCATTACTTCCAATCACGTGTGCACATTTACACGCTCCGCATGCAAAGCAAGCCAGAAAACTGCAAAGACAATGTTTACATGGAAACAACAGTACGGAGAAACCTGCACAATCCACTTTTTTTTAAAGTGATGAATGTTTTTATCATAGAACAGTGAGAAAAGGGTATGGCAAATAAATGTACAAAAACATCAGGAACACATCCATAGGCAAAAATTACAGTTGGGAACATAGCATCTGCACGCCACAACCCAACCACCTTACTATGACATACTGTATATACTCGCATATAAGCCAACTTGCGTATAACCCAGGGTACCCACTTTTCCCTCAGAAACCAGGAAAAAGGGATTGACTCGTGTATAAGCCCCCCACCCCAGTATAGCCCCTCCACAGTAGCCAGATGTGCCCCCAGTACAAGACAGCTCCTCCCCCCATAGTCAGATGTGCCCCACGGGGGGGCTCCGTGATCCAGCCTCACTAAACGGCACACTGCGACTCCAAATCTCAGCAGAACGGGGAACAGTGGATGGACACAAACGCTACCCGCAAACGCAAGATGGGTAGCGCTAGACCCCAGAAACTCACAGACTACTTTCCTCCACGCTCTGATGAAGGCCTCTAAGATGGCGCCAGCACGAGCGCCCGAGGTATGCACATACCATCAAAGAACTCCGGCGCCAGTACACAAACGGCAGAGCTGGATGCAGAAACAGTGTACTTCCCCAGCATCCGGACCACCGCAGAGTGGCAGCCCTGCAAAGTCCCGACCCAGGCTGGCTGATACTAACCAGGAGCCGCATCAGGTAGGCCAAACAACACTGACTGTCCCTGCAGGCACCAGATCTGACATAACGTTTGCTGATATCAATACCTCTGATCAAGCATTAACACAAGACAGCCTAAAAAACATGCTCTTATTGTTGCAACAACTTTGCTTCTCTTTCTAAATCAGTACAATCCTCAGTAAATGCACTAGGAGAGAAAGTCGCCATGATAGAGGACAGGCTATGCGCTTTAACACAAGAGCATAATAAAATAGTGGACACGCTGGACCATAACTCAGATGAGGACCAGATAAAACTGAAAATGATAGATATGGAAGACCGGGACAGGAAACAAAATTTGAAGCTGAGAGGCATACCGGAGACAGTACCAGATGACCAAATTAAGCCTTATATTCTGAAACTAACTAGATCATTAATACCATCTATTCTGGAGCGAATTATATTATTATTGAAAGGGCACACAGAATCCCAAAGCCAAAGCATCTACCATCTGCGACCCCGAGAGATGTGATTGTGCGCTTTGCTTTTTACTTTGTGAAAGAAGCCATCTTACTCGCCCTACAAAAATCTAATACAATGCCAGAGACCTACAAGAACATCCAGATCTTTACGGATTTCTCAGCGGCCACACCTTAAAATTTCGGAGATCACTACAACAGATCACGGCCACTTTAAGAAACCATCAGATAAAATACAAATGGGGCTACCCCTTAACCTGTTTTAGTTCCTGGACGTAGAAACTACGCCCAGGAACCATGTGCGCTACCGCGCGCTCCCGCGGCCGATCGCACGCGTGCACTCGCGCTCTCGGCCCGCAGTTCGTTAGCCAGGCAATCAGTGAATCGGGCTATGGTGCCCGTTTACTGATTCCTCTCCCCCGCTGAAAAAGCGACAGCTTCTCTCGGAAGCTGCGCCTTTTCTGGCTGTTACCTCCCCCATGCGTCTCTCTAAGCGTATGTTACGCTTAGAGTGACACCATGTAAACAAACTCATGGCCGCCATCTTGTGGCCAAAAAGTAATATACTACAACTATAAGTAAAAAAAAAATCAAAATCAACACACATTTACATTAAAAACCTATTGTTTACACCCCACCCTCCCAAAACTACCCAAATAAAATGTTTAATATATATATATATATATATATATATATATATATATATATATATATATATATATATATATATAAAAAATTACAAAAAAAACCAAACATGTAAATATTTACCTAAGGGTCTAAACTTTTTAAATATCAATGTAAAGATGAAATATTTTTATATTTTTTTTTATTTTAAACTTGTAAATAGTGATAGATGCAAAATGGAAAAAATGCACCTTTATTTCCAAATAAAATATTGTCGCCATACATTGTGATAGGGACATAATTGTAACGGTGTAATAACCGGGACATATGGGCAAATACAATACGTGAGTTTTAATTATGGAGGCATGTTTTATTTTAAAACTATAATGGCTGAAAACTGAGAAATAATGATTTTTTTCCGTTTTTTTTTTCTTATTCTTCCTGTTAAAATGCATTATAGTAAAGTGGCTCTTAGCAAAATGTACCCCCCAAAGAAAGCCTAATTGGTGGCGGAAAAAACAAGATATAGATCAGTTCATTGTGATAAGTAGTGATAAAGTTATAGGCTAATGAATGGGAGGTGAACAAGTGAAAATGACGGAACGCGAATGGGTTAAAGCTGCTGATCACCAGAGCAGGCTCAACACATGTGATTGTCGACACAGAAGGAGGTCAGAAACTGATAAAAAGCTAGAAGCTTAAGCTGGAAGAACCTCCTCTGCATGCCACTGTTACTCCCTCCTCTAGAAGAATCTTCCAGGGAAGGAGATCTAACAACTGAAAGCTGGATCAAGTATCTCACTACCAGACACTTGGTTGTCCTATTGCTGCACTGCATCCTGAGTGTTGCTACTTACTATAAGCAATACCCCATTCCCCGAAATATTGTCACCTTCTTCCACCTAGGTGAATATAATCTTTGTTGCCTTCTAAGACTGTGTTTTTCAAGCGCCTTACAAGAAACGTTTACTGCTTCTCTCTCTCCCGACTCGTTACTGCTCCTCCTGACATCCAGAGAGGATCACCTCCTGAACCTGGTCACATAACAGGCATTACATACATCACAAATCCGAAAGTACCATGTCTCTTAGCTTTATATCACTCAATGGCCTCAATTCACTAAGCTTATCTCCTGTCTTTAATAACTCTTCTAGAGTGGTCACCATGGTGATACGGCATGTAGTATTCAGGAAACATTTTACCTCAGGCAAGCCTAAAGTTAACTCTTCTGTCTTTAAGTTAACTCTCCAATCCTTAAAATAACTCCAGAGTTAAAGACAGGCTGTTAATTAACTGCGTGTGAAAATAACTACAGAGGAGGTAAATTAACTACAGAGGAGGTAACGTAAGGAATGAAGAGATAAGATAACTCTCTCACTGTGTGAAGGTAAGTTTTCTCTTGCCTTATTATCTCCAGCATAATCTTAGTGAATTGAGGCCAATGTGAATGAACTGAACTCCCCTATAAAAAAGGTTCTCACTCAAAAAGGAGATACAACAGCTCCACCCTGACGTCCTGTTGTTACAGGAGACACACCTTCTAGACTCAACACAGCACTATTGTAAATTGCAGGAGTTTCCTACCATCCTTTTCAATAAGTTTTGTAAGAAGAAAAGAGGTCTGCTTATAGCGTCTCATCAAAACCTGGCTTTAACAATCTTGGAAGAAGTAAGGGATCCTCAGGGGAGATTTATCTAAGTGACTTGCGAAATCAACAACCAACTATACACCATTGCAAATATGTACGCACCCAACACAAAACAACTGTCATTCCTTAAAGCTAAAATCAAAAAAATTAAGCCCTTAGGTAAAGGCTCCATTATTATTGGGGGTGATATCACTATATGTACTGATCCTAAACTGGACTCAACACACCCTAACCGAGACTCAGTGCCCTCTTTACAAGGAACTCTACATAAGGAACAACTTTATGACGCATGGAGAGTGATGAACGCATCCGCAAGAGACTACGTTCTATTCGCAGGTTCATAAGTCATGGTCCAGAATTTATCTATTTCTGCTAGATAAACATACACTCCAGAAGGTTAAAGATGTTAAGATACATCAAATAACATGGACGGACCATGCTCCCGTTTCACTGACCTTGAGTGTTTCGGGTCCATCACCAGACAGACCTGCCTGGAGGCTTAATACAACATTACTAGCTTCTAACACCAACAAAGAAAATATAACTAATGTTTTACGAGAATTTTTTGAAATAAACGATGGTGAAGTTGGAATGGCTACGATTTGGGCAGCCCATAAGGCCCACATAAGAGGCTATCTATTAAAACTAGGTGCAAATAAAAAAAGAGGGAACAAAAAGCAAAAATGGAAGCATTATTAACAGAAATCTATAAATGTGAAATTACCCTGAAGCGCTCATTCTCCCACCAAACATCTAACACCCCTTTCCAGCTAAGGCAAGAGCTTAGGCTACTTTTACAAAATGAATATGAGTTCCCCCTCAAAAAATATAAAACCAAGCATTACTCCCAAGGCAACAAAGCTAGCAAAAAATTAGCCAATATTATCAAAAGTAGACAAGCCAAAGCCAACATTAAAATGTTGATTCACCCAACTACCAAAGCAAAATTATTCAACCCCAGAGACATAGTTAACGCGTTTAGCGCCCTTAACAACATCAAACAAGATCCGAACACCACCCAACCTACCCCTCAATCTATCACTAAATTCATGGATACTATAAATTTACCTCACATCTCAATAGAGGACTTAGAACCCCTCAATAAACCCATTTCTCTCTCTGAAATCAACCATGGTATCAAATCTATAAAATCAAACAATTAGAATTAGAAAAGGTCTTGAAGTATTCCCCCCCAAAGCCGGGCCCTGGCGGCTTTGGGGGGGAATACTTCAAGACCTTTTCTAATATATTAGTACCTAAGCTCCAAACTTTATACAATATATTTCTTCAATCTGGTACAATACCGCAGGAATACTTCTCAGCTACAATATCCATTTTACCCAAACCTGGAAAAGACCTTAGTAGCCCTTCCAACTACAGGCCGATCTCTCTCCTGAACGGAGATTTGAAATTATACGCTAAAAATTTTAGCCTCAAGACTATTAATGGTACTTCCTAAATTAATCAACTTAGATCAGGTTGGCTTTATGAAGGGCAGGCAGTCAGGCGATGGTACCAGGAGATTTAAAGACCTATTAAGGTTCGCTGAGCTCGGTCGGATGCCTTCTCTGTTTCTATCCTTGGATGCGGAGAAGGCATTCGACTGGGTAAACTGGACATTCTTGAGAAGCATCTTACACAAGTTCGGCCTAACTGGAAATATACAGACTGGTATTATGGCCCTCTACACATCCCCCTCAGCCAGGGTGGTGGCGTCTGGCTTTCAATCTAAAATATTCACAATTACCAATGGCACCTGACAGGGGTGCCCCTTATCCCCTCTCATCATGGAGACTATGGCTCAAAAAATACGAGAAAATCCTTTAATCAAAGGAACACAGTGCCATGATCAAACCCACAAAATAGGCCTATTTGCAGACGACACCATCCCCTAAACTCCATGAAAAACCTTATGAAAGATCTTGAGGCCTTCTCTGAGGTATCTTATTATAAAATAAACGAGTCTAAGTCATATATACTAGGGTCCAATATTCCCTTTGAGGTACAGAAAATACTTAAAACACAGTACACCTTTCCATGGGCAAAGGATTCGATCCAATATCTGGGCATTAAATTGTCAGCCACAGCAAATAAATTATTCAAACTTACTTTCATCCCCTTATTGCAGACAGTTAAGACTGAACTCCAAGAATACGCCAAACATCAACTATCAAGGGTAGGCAGACTAGCAGCATTAAAAATGTTTACCTTGCCTAAAATAACATATATATTTCGGACTGTCACAATCCCAATCCACAAGAAATTTTTCTCAGACCTCAATAAAATCATTTTAGAAGATATATGGGGCAAAGACAAGAAACACAGACTAGCTCTTAAAAATTTAACAATTCCAAAACACTCTGGAGGTTTTGGACTACCTTGTTTTAAGTCCTTATATATAGCTTGCAACTTAGAGATCTCTAAGGCTTGGTGGATGGAAAAGGACAGACCCCTTTGGGCCACACTTGAAAGCAACATACTGAACCACCACCCCAAAGATGTATTGATAGCTAATTGCATCCAAAGTAACACACAAATTCCCAATTATCCTACTATTAAGGCCACTATTAGTGCTTGGAAAACGTTATCAGAAACTAAATTTATAGGGCATCAATTGTCCTGCCCAAACATCCCTCTATCCTGTCTCAAAGTCCTGACAGACAATATTAATATATCAAAGTGGTTGAAAGCAGGAGTTTATACACTACAACAGGTCTTATCCACAACAGGGGTAAAGTTGTTCCAAGAACTAAAAGAGGAATACGGTTTGAATAATAGAGAATTTCATACGTATCTTCAGATACGCCACTTTATACAATCGACACAATCTAAATGGCCCCTATGGCCAAAAAGTCTCTACGCCTGTTTCGCAGATCCAGGTAAATTTAGGAAAGGAATCGCTATTTGTTATGAAACCCTTACACGTGACTCCTCCACAAGCCTAGAGAAATACCGTATTTACAATACTGGACAGTATCTCTTAGAGAAAATATTACAATAGAAAAATGGTGCCAGGCCTCAAAAAACGTAACACACTTATCCAAATGCATATCCCATAGGGAAACTGTATTGAAAATAATGTACAATTGGTATATTACCCCCTCTAAGATGGCCAAATATTCTAAATCACAACAGGGTCTTTGTTGGAGGAATTGTGGAGAGGAGGGAACTTTAACGCATATATTAAAACCAA